>NW_010161686.1:0-2263 GCF_000695765.1 Mesitornis unicolor | reverse complement strand
CCTGCTGCACACTCGCAAGAGGCCTGAGACCAGATTTTATTCATTGCTGACGTTCCTGTTGTGTGCCAGAGGATGGAGCTTCCTCAGCCAGGCTACTTGCTAGATGAAGACAGAAATAAGATACCATAACCTAACTAGCCAAGTTAAAAGCTGCCTTGTTTTATATACATTTTTATAAATTTATATAAATTGTTGTGTATCAATTGATAATCACCTCTTTCATGAGCTCATATTTGTTTTGAGCCAATTTAGAACTGTGTGGAAAGCCATCCTGTTGCTTCACAGGTATGGCTGCTAAAATACTTGAATACTGCTTTTATAGGCAACTCTGCTGCCGATTTCCATACCTCTGAAGAGATTTCTGCTAATGTTTTAGAACATATTTTTAATTTTCTTTTCTTTAAGTATTTAAAGATAGGGCTTGAAGGAAAATAATGTTGAGAAAAAATGTGAGCCATTCACATAGCTGGATATGTGCGAGCTCGGCTTGTTTAGGTGTCTGTATATTTACAAATGATGGAAAGATCATACTACTCCAACATATTGATTTCTACTTCTTATCTATCCTAAAGCAATAGTGGTGATTATTTAGTTTTTTAAACTCTTGTTTAAGTCTTGGGGCGGAGGGCAGGGAACAATTTATAAGTCAACCGCAGTTGCAATTTCTTTCTACCTGGGATCTTGGATTTCATTTGAGCATTAACTTGGTGTCTTTCTCCAGAAGAATTCATTAGAACGTGTTCGAAATTATTGCACTGGGCATAAAGAAAAGGGCAGATAGAAAAGGTCTGTTGAAAAGCGGCAGCAAATACATGTGCAAATAATGTCTGGAGTCATCTGAAACTCTCTTGTGAAAAGACCCTTCGTGTTTTAGTGATAACAGATTCAAGCATTGACTTCGCATCTGGAAAACTTGTGTGTGTTGCTGAAGGCAGTGAGACAGCACAGATGTGAGTGCTGCTTTCCTTGCTTGCTCCTTTGCGTTGCTTTGAGTCAAGGGTGAAAATTTGTACAAGAAGCAAGAAAACAAAATCTAATTATTGTGTCAATGACTTGGTTTTGTGCAGTTTCATTTTGGGGGACAGGGAAGAGTTTCCGTTCGAATACACTCTAATTGATTAGTGCACACAAGGATAGATGGAAGTTTTAAATTTAAGTGTAGTTGACCGGATTACCATCATTTGGGGTTTGTTTGTTTTTCCAGGCCAATCAGAACGTGGAGATCCAACGGGCCCGTCTGCGAGATGATATTAAGGAATATAAATTCCGAGAAGCACGTTTGCTGCAAGACTACACTGAGCTCGAAGAGGAAAACATCTGTCTCCAGAAACAAGTGTCTGTCCTGAAACAGAATCAGGCAAGTTTTTCAAAATGGTGACCATTGCTTTGGTAGCACCAGTTAATTCCTGTGTTATGGCACGGTTCTGTCTCGTTTGAACAGCCAACCGCTGCTTCTCTATGTTTATGCTGCTTTTGAGACTATAAATTCTTACCTTTTAGTATCAAGAGTTGTCTCAAAATGCTTAAGTCCTTTCTGAGCATGTTTATGCACAATCATGTATACAATGGTATACAGTGTATACAGTGATATACAATGATATACGAGGTATACAGGGTATACAATCATGTATACAATGACACAATCACAAACAATGAGACCTTATTGCATCTACTTTGGCCTCCAAGTCCTCCTGTTGATTTCTCTCTGATGAAGAAGTCTCTACCAGTCTGCTTTGTTACTTGATTGAGTCTTTTTGCTACACAAGTTTTTCAGTGTCTCTGCAATATTCCATCCATCTCTCCTCTACTGTATCTGCAGCTGGGTGTATTTCTGAAGTTTTTATAGGCACTTAGTGCTCACGTTGTCTCTCCAGGTCTGTGCACCTCCTCTCTTCTAGCTCCTTTCATTAAACACTGACTACTGCTATGGTTGTTCTGTGCTGGCAGACCTGTGTGACAGCTCATCCAAAAAGCCTCATTTAATTGCACAGTTCCAGCTATTTTCAGAATTTTGGAAAACTGCATTTTTTTGAAAAACTGAAGATTTTCCCTGAGTTATAATTTGTGAGGGTGATTAGATTAGATGTGGTCTTTGGCATGGTTCACTTATCTTCACCTATCAACTTGCTATTTTTATTTTTCAGGTACTTGTCAGTCCCATTGTAAAAATAAAACTCAAGGCTCAATATGCTGTAATATTCCTGAAATAGATGCTCTTGAAGAAAACAGTGAAGAAAAATTCAATCTGTAAACGATTGGCTCC
>NW_010161685.1:46645-59615 GCF_000695765.1 Mesitornis unicolor | reverse complement strand
GGGCTTTTCGGGCTCTTGAGATTTCTTCGTGGAGGGAAGACCCATATTTCATTCAGATTTTGCTATTCCCTGCCTAATAGAGAAAGATGCCGGAGAGTTATACAATGAGTAATGTATTGATTTGGTTAACATACTCTCCAAATTGTACTCTCCCTGGGGAGTGATAAACATCTTATAAACAACAATGGAAGTAGATTAAAAAGAACACTGAGCATTGAATTTAATTAAATGCCACTGCTGAACAAGTACTACTTGTTTGTGTGTTGCGAGCGCGTTCAAACTGAAGTACAGCTTGGAGGAATTTGGTTGGGCTCCCAAACCAGTCTGCGTTCCCATGCTTGTCAGTTTGGCAAAGAAATTTGGGCAGGTATGTGACGAGGTGAAAATTGACTTGATGAGCGAGTGGCAAGGAGAGCCATCAATCACGGGGGGCTGACAGCTCCTCCCCAAAGTGTAGGCTGAGAAGAGAGACAGAGTTCCCTTTCAAGGGGAAAAATAAACACTACGTGTGGCTTTCACTGAGCCCGAGACTCCAGGAGGGATTATGGTATTGTAGTCAGGAAGCCAGAATTGTGGAGGCCAAAAAGCATGCTGGGGCTGTGTTCCAAACATTGAGATAGAGGTACATAATTATCCGGCACAGGAGGTCTTTCCAGAGACTCGTCCCCCAGCAACTGTGGCGATTCAGCTATGAAAAGAATTTGGTTGCGTTTCATCTTCATCAGGCTCTGCTTCTTTTGGGAAAGGGCAACCCTCAAACCTTGGGCGCTGTCGTGGTGGTAAAAAGTTGTTTGGCTGCGTGGATGGGTCCAGAGCATTGATTTTTTTTGCTTTGCTGCACCTTTGCAAGCCATGGTTTTGAATTTTCTGCTGCTGTGTGGGTGAAGACTCCCTTCTTTCTGCTGGCAAATGTGTTCAGGTGCAGAAGCTGGCGAGAACCTTCAGGTGAGAAGATGCGTGGTCAAGTAGCCTTGTGCTGTGCTTCAGGACTTAGGATGAGGGTAGGAACTACAAAGATGCTTTCAAAGGTGTTTAATGTAGACTAAAAACAGCTGAAGCAGCTGAAATATAAGTGAAATTATTGCTGTTAAAAAAAAAAGTCTGGAATATATGCTAGCTTTCTGGTATGTTTTCTTTTTGCGAAGTTATGATTAAATTTTTCATTTATATACATAGCCTGTAATCGGAGTTTACAGGATGGTTTCTGGAAATTGAATTAGTGTTACATCCAGCCTGTTAATTAGGTTTCTACCCACTTTACATCTGGATAAACTGAGCTACAGAGCTGTGGCTGTCAGATGGTGAGGTGGGAGGTTGCCCTGGGTGGAAGCATCCAGGAGGGCTCGCTCAGGTCCTCCCCAAACACAGACCCATCCAGATGACAGAGCTCTCCTCAGATCCACACCTGCTCTGCACTTATGTAAAGAAGTGCTCGGTGAGCCCTTCACAAATGTTTGTGCAGCGGTCTGGTGGTGTTTTCACTGGAGGTTTAGTAGTGGCCGCTCGCCTGTGGTCTGGGATGCTCACTTAAATCTCTAAAGGAGGGACAGGGCTTGGGACTGATAGCAGCTGAGGTGAAAAAGCTTGCCCTGAAGTAGCAGGGATTCACCTTAAATGCCATAGATTAATTATTTTCCCCCAGTGCCTTATTTATGTCGGCTGAAGTCTGTTTCTGCTGGCTCCAGAAGTTACTGTGTGTGGCACCCAAGATAAATGGAGCCTCAACAGCGTTTCTGTCCTTAGTGCTGTGAGCTTGGTTGGTGTGCAGCAGGTAGCAGAAGACTAATAAAATCTGAATAAACTTTCTAACGGTTGGCATCATAAAGGGATAATATCCAAAGGACAGGGAGTTTTGAGAAGTTTGCCTTTATGAGTTTGTTTTGTTGTTGTTTGTTTGTTTGTTTTAAAGGGTGAGGGCAGGAGGCAAAAAGATACTTTTATGTTATTCTTCCCCTCAAGATGAGTGCTCTCCAAGCTTCAGTTGGGTTTCATCACCGGCCACATTAGAACAATTGCTGCAGTTACTTGTTTCATCTATTTACTGAGGTTTACCATCTTTTATTTTTGAAGTGGAAAGTCTGGTCTAATTTTCTGGTTGAGCTGTTAAGCCACCTTGTGAGGATGCTCCTCTGACCCTCACCTGGCACCTTGATGTGGTGGCAACAGGGTCCTCTGAGGAGAGTGCCAGGTGACTTTGGTACCGCTTCTCTTCATCAGCCCACGCTTGGATTACCGGCCAACTTCACTTAAATTAGTTTTACTGTGAATAAACCGGACTTTTCTCTTTCCCCTCTGTCTGTAAAATGTATATCAATGAGCATCATTGCGAGAGTGATCGAGAACAGAAACGTGTGTGTACGTGTGAGTCATTTAGTATATATGAATGGAAAATGATGCTGGGGAGGTCTCCTGTGGAACTGCAGTCTATACAGGTTTTAATTGCCTGTAATGCAGTGTAGCTAACTGGGATCCCAGCAAAGACTGGAGCCTTTCGCCTGTGCAGAACTCTCAGGCTTTAGAAGGGCACTGAGCTCTGAGGTAGAAGAAGGTACAGCTATAGGGGAACTGGAAGTCCTCAGGTGAAAGAAAGTTTTATGGATTATCCAAGTGTAGAGAATATTTTTCTACTGTTTTACTTGTGGAAAATTACTGAATTCTTGCAAATTCAGCTGGCTGCAGAACTGCCTCAGTGAAGGAATGAAAAACAAGGCAAACTTACATAAACCTTCAAACAATAACAGGAATATAATTTGTATAATTGTGGTAATTTTGTAGCATTACAGGTTATGTGCCCGCACATGTGTATGTGTCTTGTTTTTTAAAAAAAACCCTGTATATTTTTCTGTCAGTAAAATAACTCTCTGAATATGTGCTGAGAAGTGATTTTGTGTGAAAACAAGGAGGACTTGGTTACACCACAGGTGATGATGGAAACTGCTAACAGAAAATGAAAAGTCACTCACTTTTCACATATTCTTGAAGCTGGAAAACTCTTTTTCCCATCCTCCTCCCCCTCTCACCTCGGCTCTGTTTGGGACTTTCTGAAGCTTTTTGGTTTGCTGTTTTAAGATGGTTTGGCTGACGCTGTGAAATCTCTCTCCTCCCCGCAGCAGCAGCCGTCGTCCCAAGGGAGGAGGCATTGCCCTGGCCGAAGGCACCGCTTTCTCTCCATGCTTCTCTAGAGGAGTTCAGATGGGATTAAAGTCCACATGGAGATATGGGAATGGACCAGGAATTTACTCTAAAAAGATGGTCAGCTGGCATTCGGGTTGCCTTATCTGCCTGGTGGTGGTCACCATGGCTGGACTTTCCCTGGCTCGACCTTCGTTTAATTTAGTTGTTGAAGACGCCACGCTGGAACCTGAAGGTAAATCACTCTCTGATGCTTAATTCCACAAAATAAGCTAATTTTAAATACCTGAAATAGAAGGCAAGTAACAGATTAGCCCTCAAGACTTATGTTTTTATGGACTTTTCTTGCTCACATGGGCTGTGTTCGTGCAAGCACGTGTTGGTTTAGTCTTATGCAAGTGGTGTCAGTGATTTCATTTGGGACTGTCATCGTGTTGTATAATCAAAGTGTACAGGTGAAAGTTTTTGGGAACGGGTCTTTAAGGAAACCGGTCTGCTGCCCTTATGCACGTGTTGCACGTTGCTGCCTGGAGAAATGAAATGCCTGCGTGTCTTTGTGAATCTCCTCACCTGAGAAGTCTGGAGCAAAAGAAATCCTGATAGTTTTTTAATCGCGTGGCCTGAATGGTTAATTTTGCCAGGCACTCTGCAAAGATGGTGTTGCGGCTTGAGTGGTGCTTGTGCTTGGAATACATTTCCCTGTTGTTGTTAATATCTGAGAACAGTCGGTACGGTGTCTGGATTGCAATTTTGGAAGTGTAAATGTTGAGATCCAAATAGCAAGGACTGCAGTTTATTGCAGTGAAAGCAAAGGCTAACTGAAACCTTTACATTGGAAGAGGTGCTTTGATAAAATCTCCTATTTTAAGCCTGCACCTGTTGGTATGTTCTTGTAGGTATATCCCTTCCTCAAGCTTTGCAAGGTGGTTTTCTTCTCTAAAGAGTGCCTGTGTTTTATTGTATTGTATTTAAGAATGTTTTTACTGTATTGTATGGGATCCTTCCACCTCTCTAAAGACCTCAGAGACCTTCCTTCATAAGGTTTTCCCTGTCCTTCGGAGAAATAATTAAGTTTCTGATAACTGTCAAAGCAATATGATAGTCCATAGAGCATTTCTGATCCAGCGAGCTTAGTGGAGAGAATTTGGCCTTCACGCACTCTACTACTGATGTCCATGGACACATTTTGTTTTTATTTGATACATTTTCATGCAAAACTTATTTGTTTCTATTTACTGCCTCTAAAAATAGACGTCACCAGCTAACGCATTTTTAGGATCTGTTCCAAGTACATTTTTATTGATGGCTGGGGATGAACTATTTAGAGGCGATGAGCCCTCCTCCCTACCAAGCATTCCTGAAAAAAATTAAAGTGTGGCAATATTGTCATCTGTCAGCCACAGAGATTGTTGATAGCAAAGACTTCGGGTTTTTTTTCCTTTTGAAGGTAACTTGAGAATTAAAACAAAGCCCAACTCTCATCACTACTTGCTGTATGATTTCTTAATTGCCCATCTGGTGCCTTTTTGGCTTTTCAGAGGAATGACAAAATCATAAATAATTCTGGATTCAGATTAGCTGTTTGTAGTGAGGTCCCCTAGTTTTAGGGTTAAATCAGAAAGAATGTGATTGCATGATTGGTGAAGCATTGGAGAGGGACAAGAGTAACATTTCTTTGATTGATGCCTGATAATTTTTCAGCTTTTCAGGGAAATAATAGCTTTTATTATTTTTCAAAGTGCAGTTTGAAAACACATTTCTTCCATGGTGAATATCCAGTGGAATCTGTGTTTTATCAAAGTGTAAATTGTTAAACAGGATTTAAAACTTCTTCCCTGGGCAGGAAAGTTATTGACATGAAACAATTTTAGATGTCAGAACTCGAATCATTACCAGAAAGGAGAAAAAAAACACACTTCTAAGTTAATGGTATAATAAGAGCTTTTATGCTGCAGAATACAGGGAATTGTGTGGGATTTATATCTGAGATTTGGGAAATAAAACCTCCTTTATGTACTTCCTTAAACCTCTTTTTAAAAAAAAAACAACAACTTTTTACACAATCACCTTCTCTGGGTTCCATCACTGCCACCCACAAGCTCTCCAAGCCAAAATAAAACAAAAAAACCCTTCAAAAAAGACAAAGCAGACTTCTTTTTTAATTTAGTAAATGCCAAACATTTTGACCACAGCTAATCTGGGGGTCAGGTGCTCCAATAATGTAAGTTTTCGGCAGGGCTGCTGACTGTGCAGTCATTAGAGCGATGACATTTCGTACCAGCTGAGAAGGTCGCCAGGGCCATGACCTTTAGTGACATGTGTTGAGCTGTTCCTCAGCCTTCCTTCATGGACATGCCCTAAATTTTGTCTTTTTTGTGACGTTAGGTGCTTCTGTTGTTACTATTTATTGTCTTAGTGACTCAGAATATTCAAAAAAGCTGTATGCAACAGGAATTGAGATTGTGGGTTGTATTTCCTTTGATTGTAATAGCTAAGAGACAAGAATATATTCTCTAAACATAATTTTAGGGAAATTTGCAACTGTTTCTTCAGAGTATCTGGTCAAGTATGGACTTTAGTAATAAACTAAATCAACTAATCCACTGCGTGGATATGTGTGAAACCTTGTTACGAGTCCAGGAGCTTTAATTTTGGTTACTCACAGTCAATCTCGCCTCTTTGCCTTGCTTCTCTTGGGCGCTTTTATAAAACCTTGGACTTGTTGAGCTCTAAATCTCATCTGTGCCCGTTGGATATTGCTCACATGAAAGTATTTACACTGAAGATGGTATCTTGAACCGTTGTAAATTCTGATGTCAATGTTGATGTCATGAGCAGGGGTCAGTACCCGTTGTGGTGCTTTCATCCTTAAGCGGTGATGGCAGAATTGGCTGTTGAGCAGAAACAGGAGCTGCAGGAGTTTGTTTGGGCACTGTCAACTGTTGAATTATACCTCGCATCAAGTGTTTACGTGTATGTTTTTTATCCTAGGCAGCATAAAGACTTTCTGCTTTTAAATATTTAGAAATAAGCCTACCCCAGCGTGTATAAAGGAGCCATTCTCTTTCTGTGTACCGAGGCCGTGAAGGCCTTTGATAATAGCCAACATTTCAAAAGGGCTCTGACCGCACACATGGGTTGAAGGGTTACTTTGTGAACTGAATAATTAGTTTAGACATATATTTGATAAATAGCAAGCTCTCCCTTGACCTTCCCTTGCCCAGGCTGTGTGTTATCGTTCTGCTGGGTGGCTAATTTGGTCTTTCCCCCCACTATGCAATGCCTTGACGCTGTCCTTGGAGCACCCAGTTGGAGCCCTCGCCTGGTGCAATAACAGCGTGTTTCAGTTCTTTTAATTTAGGTCAAATTTCAAAGGACTAATTTAAGCTTTCCACAAGGGACAGCCTAATTCTGCCTCCTGTGAAAAACAGTAGTTACAAATGGCCTTAAATGTGCATTTGGGAGGTTCCTATGAGCAGCAGTGAAGAAGAGGCCTTCTTTGATGGGTGACGTACGCTTTGCTGGGCTCCAAAGTGAGTAAAGATTTGTCATTTGGGTTTTAACTCGATCACAGCTCTTTGCTGGTACCAAACAACAGCCAAATATAAACACATTTTGCGCAATACCTTCTTTTTTGTAAAAGTTGTTGTGTAATATGAGCAATATACCTTCATTTTTGTAAAAATATTGACAGTGCTTAAAGACTGGTCACCTGTGATCCCAAGGTTAATGTTCCCTGTGGTCTTGGTAGTCAGTAAAGTCCACGCTGAGACCCTTCATTAACCACCATGACCTGCCTGGATCAGGATGTGGGATCTTTTGAGGTCCTTAGGCTCCCAGGGCTGCAGCGTATGGAGGAGGGATGCTGCGGTGGTGGGATGTCCCCTGGCTCATCCTGGGGTGCCCCCATGGGTCCTCTCCATTCTGGTGCCACCCTGCTGTGGGGTTAGGACCCTGCCCAGTGGTCGTGTTCCTGAGGCAAAAGTGGCAGAGAAGCACCAGGATGTGGCTTCCAATTTGGTTGGAAAAATAAAGCAAAACGTTCACCTAAGGTTCTCCTGTGTTCCCCTCCTTTTTTTTTTAGTGCCGTTGCCTTTAATATCTACGAGTTATGATTAACAATTCAAACTGAGTAGTTAAATTAAAGTTTTTAAATTTTATTTATTTATTTTTTTAAGAAAGGGCAATTATCCCAGCCCATTATGGAGGAATGTGACATCCTCACAGCTCCGGGTGAGGGCTGGGTGCCCTTCCAGGGATCTGGTTCAGTAAGTTATTTGGCCCAGTGCAGGAATGGCTAGCTGGGATTTGGGGGAATTGGACAAGCAGCCAGATTAAATCAGTCTTAATGTGTCCATTCTGCCTTTAAAATCCGCAATCCTTTAGCAGGGGCATGGTCTTGAGCTGCCGACTAATTGGGCAGGGGCAGGGCTGTTATTTACAGTCGGCGTTGATGAGACACTGGGAGCTGGTAATGTGTCAGCGTGGCGACTTTTGCAGAGTAGCACAAATAATTGCACATTTCAGGCCTGTTTGCCATCTTTTACAATTGCAGCTTTTTGAAGGAAGTGAGGGAAAATGTTAACTTTTAGGAATTTGATTCCTTTACTGATTTATTTTTTTTTTGTTAATAGAGCCAAAATATTTTCAAGGATGCTGAGTTGTGGGTTTTTAAATTTTTTTTAACTTATTTTTTAAAACTACTTGTATAGATGCAACCCCAAACCAGCCACCAACTCCAATGGTTGCATAGTTTTCTAATCTTAAAATAGTTCTTCCTTCGCAGAGAACTTACAGATTTCAGGCTATAGTAACTTTTTTTTACGGGCGAGTTACAAACTTTCAAAAGCAGAATTTACAATGACAGTGCTGGCAACTGCAGTTCTGCAAGGCTGTGTACATGAGACGATGGACTGTTGTGGTGTTTTAATAACCTTAGTATAGCTCTTAACAAACATATGAGTTTATATCCAGCTTCCCAGCTTCAGTAGAAATGAGCACTTGCCTTTATACAAGTATATTTTAAAAATCAGTATTTTATTATTATGCTTTATTAGTATTTTATTATATTGTGAGAAAAATACTTAACTGTCACTTTTTGGATCATTAATAGAGAAAAATTCCTTACTACAGGGGTCAGACTTTTAAGTGTTAAACATTTGTGAGTCCTCAAGATTGAGGCTTTACAGTGAAAAGAGACTTTCTTCAGAGCAGCACACCTTAGCAATATAAATCCGTGTTTTTAAAAGAGCCATCACCCACTTAGGCAAGTTGTATCTTGTCTGTTTGTAACAGTGCACCTGGTTTAACTGGAAGAGAAAATTTATTTCACTGGTGTTAAGTAAGTGCAAAATTCAGGGACCCAAACCAGGTCTGAAATGATGAAGATCTGGAGTTTTGCACCTGTGTGCCTGAGGGTTTGGTTCCCCCATCATGGCCTGGAGATGTGGTGCTCCCCTGTCTCAGGTGGTCAGGCCCCCAAAATCAGGGCTGCCGTCTTGTTGTCCGGGGGACTAAACTGGCTTTGAAACTGATTGAAAGAGATGTTGGAGCAACTCTGGATACAGGCAAACCTTAAATAAAGACCAGATTTTCAAGAACGCAGCAGCTCCTGTTATAATTACGAAATGTGCACTGGGCTGTTGGGGAAGTTTGGCCTTTTGGGTTTCCATCAGAGCCGGGAACGTCAGCATTTACTGCTTGGAGACTGTGCCTCTCAAGCAGGACCGTTGCAAAATAAGTTATTTTGTAAAAGAAGTAAATATTTCTGTAGATTTTTAGGGGTTTGGTTTTCAGGACCTACTCCTGAGTATCTAAGGTATAGAGACATGTCTTGTGGGCTTCATTTTCTGCTGGTTCAGATCCTCTTGCTGCTTGTCACCACACAAATGACATTGTCTGCTTCAAAAAGAGGGACAGAAAGGCACACTAAGTTCTAGCTGAATTCTTCCTTTGCTTGCCTTGCTGTTATTATTTTAATTGTATTTTTACAAGGGCTGTAAGTGAAAGCACTTGGTGAACCTCAGCGCAGCGGAGGAGTTGGGAGATCTGACCTACTTTCATTCCCCTCCTCACATGCCGTTGCAAGTTGTGTGTAATTATTGCTTTTCCTCCCCTGCAAAAGAACTGGCTCATCAGTTTGGGACGTTACCCGCTGTCGAGCAGCCTCGCAAAGCGCCTTTCGGTAGCAAAGCCACAAAAATTGAGAAGGAGGAGAAAACTCCTTTGTATGAACAAAACAGCTTGCATTTGTGAGGGTTTACTGGGAAGGGCAGTGTGCTGGGGGACTGGAAGGGAGGAAAAGGAGAATGAGAAGCTGGTTGGGGAGGAGAAATGGCATATTTTGGCTGTATTTGGAGAAGGGTGTGCAGGGTCCAAGCGAGCTGCTGGCAGGACCCAGGCAGCACCCGAGGGTGCTTTTGTAGGACTTGCTTTGCAAGTTCGTAATGCTCAGTGTCTCAGTGTTGCAATGTTTAATTTGTTTCAAGGAAAGTAATGGGACTTTCGATTCTGAATGCCACCCAAAAGTTCTTAAAAATAATTTAAAACCCACAGTGTAAATTTTGAGCACTTTTTTTGAGCTTGGTTCTATGAAGCATAGTTTAATAATGAAAAATAATCCTGTTTAGATGTTGCAGTGTTGAAGTACCCAGATTTATCTGATACTGTTTACTCACCAGGGAAGCACAGGTATTTCAGATGTGCAGTATTGAGGTGGAGGCTCTGTGGCACCAGTGCTTGGTCGTAGCCCTTCTCCTAATAATTCGGGAGCACTTGAACCACCTCCCATCAGTATGGTAAGGTACCCAGGAGCCACTGCTTCCATAACGAGTCATGGAGGTGTCTGCAAATTAAAAATATCCCCGGTCATGTAAATGGTTGTGGGCCACTTGGAAGTGCAGATATCCAGCCTTGGCGTTAACTTCAGGGCTTGTTCTGCTCCTGTGTCCCCAGGTGCCACTGGTGACTTCTCTGCGTGAAGCTGGGATTGAATTGGCTCTGGTGCCTTTTGACTCAACGCTGGTTAAAAGGGAGCTTGGTATGCCTTGAAACTTAAAAGTATTTGGAGAACATCCTATGATTTATAAGCGTTGTGGATAGGACTTTCAGAAGTGCTGAGGGGATGTTTTTGGGGATGTTGTTTCCAGTGACTTTTTCTCAAATTCCACTTTAGGAAGTGTGGGGAGCTGAGTTTCAGGGGAATGGGCAAGATGAGCCTTCCAGCTGAGCTGCTAAAATTAAGAGGATTTGTATAGTCAAGTAAAAATGGGAGCGCGTACAAAAGAAACAACTGCTGACTTGCTTATGGGGAATCTGAATAGATCTTCTCTGCGTCCAGAACTAACACTCAGACATGAAATTGTGCAATTGTGTCGAGCAGAAACAGTCCTGAGCGTGGCCTTCGGCAAACCTGGAAGAAAAAGGCTGTGTTTTTATGTTTGGATTTATGCTGTGTGCTGTTATGTCTTTATGTTGCTCCTGAAATGCAAATAAAGAACCTGAAAAAAGCTACAGATTGGAATAGATGCAAGAAAATATTAAAAACAGTAAAACCCTGTGCAGCTAAAAAATGTGGGCTCATCCCTTTTCCCATGGCTGTATATCCTCTA
The DNA here is from genome assembly GCF_000695765.1 of Mesitornis unicolor. Classification (NCBI taxonomy): domain Eukaryota; kingdom Metazoa; phylum Chordata; class Aves; order Mesitornithiformes; family Mesitornithidae; genus Mesitornis; species Mesitornis unicolor. The sequence goes on along the minus strand of NW_010161685.1, from coordinate 48,873 downwards.
TGGAGCCTTTCCCAAACAGGCTTTAATGCTAAGTTGGACAGTGGAGCTGGTTAAATTGCTCTGCCACTTGGTTTTGTGCAGAACACAGGAAGATTTGATGTTCTGCTGTTGCTGGAAGTCAAAACAATGAGAAAATGATCCTGGTCTTGGATTCTGCCTTTTAGAGAGAAAAGGTTAATTTTCTTGTTTTCCCCAGCTTTTCATTTGGGGTTCTGGCAAAAGGTGATACGTTTCCCCTTTGTATTGTATAATAGATTACATGAGAAGACTCTTCTGTAATGAGTTCGAGGAGTAGTTAATTATTTTTGAGATTGCGTTACATGTGTATTAAGTTTATATTGTGCTCCCCAGTGCATGTAATGCAGAGACTACCACTTGGCTACTTTAGACAGCTGATGGAGATTGTAGCTTGAACAGAAATGGTCAGGGTTTGGTGCTCTAAAAGTTCAAATCCTGAAGACAGCCTGTAGTTTCTCGTCATACTGATGAATTTATAGAAGGCAGCACGATAATTCTAGGGTATCTGGTGCGACTGACTGCTCAAGGTTGGAGGTATTTTCTCCCTCCCTGGTTACCATGTCTATGCAAAAGACATACTGAGGCTTTGCTGTTTTTTGCACTGTCTCGTATCTGGAGATAAAAATGGTCACTTTTGCACAAAAAAAGTCTTCATCCTGTAAGGAGCAGACCGTGAAGAATGGGGACAAACAGGAAGAAATAGCAGGGCAGTTCCCAGCAGCAGGAGGTGGCCTCGCTGGTCTCTCTGCTGTTTACTTTGAGCTTGGCATGCTCCAAGTCTTCCCTGGCTTGGCTTCCCAAAGCACACAGCCGAGCCCACGAGCATGTGATACTTGGCATTTTTGACGCATGTTACGTGGTTGTGCAGCCATAACTCAACACTTGCAACTGTAGAGACAGGTAGGAGCATGCAGGCTACAAGTTGTAGGAACTTTTAATCTCTGCATGAAGCCTAGACTAGTACAATTTTTTTTTCCTTCAAGAATGAGTCTTCCTCCTTTAACTATGAGACCCTACTGCTTTGCAGCCATTAAAGCCATGCTGAAATAGTTAATGAAATAGTTCACCTCACCCCACATCAGCCAACACACCAACATAGCACAGGAACCTCATGAGATTTACCCCCACTGCTGGGTTGGATGAGGCCCTTGTAGCCAGAGGTAGATGCTACTTGGGGGTAGTTACCTCAGGGAGTTGCACGTCCATAATTGCTCATGTCTCAAAGATCTTTACACAAGGCAGATAGATGTAATCACATGGGGATAACTTTTGGGTGCATATGCAGAGGTTTTTTTCTTGGCCAGGAGGTCCTGCAAGTGGTGAAACTCCTTGCTGCTCATCAGAATGATTTATTTTTCTAAGCTTTCAAAGCTTGGGAAAACAAGTTAATGCAGAGTAATATTTTCCTTTACCCATGATGACACTGGCAAGTATTTTGATTGGAGAAGATTCATTTCTTTTTATGATCTCAGTGTATGTAACACTCAATAGGAGCTGACGTGCTGCTGGAAGTCCATGCTATAGCAGGTCAGTATGGCTGGAAGCTCCTCACTTGCTAGAGTACTGGCCATGGATTTTGTGGCACCTCTTACTTTGTTTTGAAGGTTTTCACTTCCAGGCCAAAAGGATTCTTCCTGTTGCTCGGATAATTTTCATTTATTTTTTGGTCTGGTTTCATCTCTTGTACAGCCGTCAGATGCCTTGGTCCTTATAGAATAAGGATAACAGGGTTGAAGAAGATGCCAGGAAAAAATATCTCAATTTAATTTGAGGATAGTTGAGCGCTTAACATTTTAAGCACGTTTTAACATTGGAAGTGACTGCTCTCAAATGGAGCAGCCCAGGAGCTTATTTTAAAGGCATGAATGAAGACGTAGAATCTGCCACATATTTGTGTGTAACTATCACCAATGTCTCCTCGATGCTTTGTGTTTGATGAAGTTTTTCTACAAGGCCTAGATATTTTCTGTCAGATTTGAACAAGTAATGTTTTTTCTGCATTAGAGAGCTGCGAAATGACTCCTGCTTTTCAGTGTTGTTCAGTGACAAGGGATTTTTTTTTTAATAATTATTATTTTTAGTGTTTTAAGATTATGGAAGGAACTGTAGTAATCTGGAACTGTAGTAATCTGGAAAGGAAAGTATTTTATCAGAACAGAGAGACTTCCTGATGATGCCTGGCAGAGGCAGAGCTGGCGGAAACGCAGTAA
>NW_010161685.1:0-46614 GCF_000695765.1 Mesitornis unicolor | reverse complement strand
ATCCAGTGACTTTGGAGAAGCAGATGGATGAACTGCAAACACTGCTTTGTCCCCTTTTGTATAAGGAGATGTGCTTTGCCTTTGTGGCTTTGGTTTGCTGTTGGCCAACAGGAGGTGGTCACTGTGGCCAGGAATGGCTCCTTGCATTTTTAAACCGGTGGCTGTTTCTTTTGTAGGCTGAGTTTGTCATCCATTGTCAGAAGAGGACGTGGAGCTACTCTTGGTATTAGCCTGCCAACTGAAATTGAGGGAGCAGCCCATCAGTGTGTAGCTGGGAGGTGGGAGGGAATGTGGCAAACGTGACTGGTGATACCTGGGCTTCCAGTCCTGCAGAGTTTGCCTCCTGGAGAGAGCGTGAAGACATGGGTTTGACTCAAAGTCATGGGTTTTGTGGCTATTCTGCTTCAAGCATAGCTCGACATCCGTGTTTGGTGTTGCTCACTCAGCGTGGTCCTGCTGGATCTTCCACAGTGACGGGAGAAGCAGGAGGAGCAGTGGTGGTTGGCAGCCTGGCGTTCCCCATGGGGACGCTCAGTTTTGCAGTGAGCCTCTTGGGCTGTTGACAGGTCAGGTCTGTTGACCCTCCTGGGCACGCCGTGGTGAGTGTTTAGTTATTTACTAAAGCCTTTTGAAGTGAAAGTGGCTGGATGGGGTCTGAGGCTTTTGTGTGCTGGTGGGTTGTGTGAGAACCTGTGCTGGGGTTAGCCATTAGCTGATTGTTTAATTATTTGGCTCTGTAACTAAGTAACTAAATGCCTTGAGCCTTAAGATAAGCAGCTCTTTGTTAAGGTTTTAATGAATGGAGACAAATAATAATAATTTAAAACCTAAGGAAGTGAAAATCTCTCGTTTCAGTGACTGAATCTTGAACAGAAGCACGGTTTGGAATATAATTGCGTGTATCATAATAATCTGAAATAGCACATTCAGAATGTCCCCGGTCCTCTATTGTGGTCATGGCGTTTATATAAACATTATTTACTCCATTTGATGGCTGGATGGCATAAATCATGCTGCGAGACTGTATGAGCAGGCAAAGACAAAGTTCCCAACTGTTTATTTAACAGCAGCGTGGTTTTCCATGGGGGTATTGTTCAATAGCTCCACCTATAAAGTTAAAACACATCGTGTGCCCTGCTATTACAAATAAGGATGTAGCTGGGAGCAGACAATAGCAGGAGCAACCTTGCCTCCCTTGTGAGCAAACGCGCAGCATCGTTTCCCTGGTGCGCCCAAAAAAAGGGGAAATAATCCCAAGGGCAGCCTCGGGGGAACCATCCATTCAATGGTGCAGTGTGTGCTTGAGGTCAGAATTTGTCCCTAAATTTCGGAGCGGTGTGAAAATCCTGGAGGGAGGGTTACCCTTGCAGCGTAGGTTGTTTATGTGCTGCTGGGAATTTTCTAACAGTTGACACTGGTTGAATTTCGCAGCGAAAGCTGTTGGGCGGGCTCGTGCCTCAGAATCCCACCTGTTCTCTGTTTGCTTTTGGGCACCATTTCAAACCCACACTGGAAAAAGTTTATAGGCAAACATTATAAAAAGTGACAGTCTTAAGTGCTGCTACATTCTCGTTTGGCAACACAAAGGCTTACCTGAAAGAACTCACTTTTCCCAAACATGACTTCATTATTTCATGACAACGCTTTGTGCTCTATCTTCCCTGATACTCGAGAGAGAAAGAAATGAAGGAGGAGAATATTGACCAAACATTCATACTCATTTGAAACTTTGTTTTTTCTTCAGTGTGTTAGTCATTTTCCTTGCCAAAGGATTTTCATTTTGTAGTTTTGAAATTGAAAATTTAATTTTGAAGTTGTATGTGAACAAGTGATCTACGCAGGAGGATGCTATGACCTGTGTGACCATCCTGCGAGACTCCTTCAGAGAAATCTGCTAATGCATTTAAAGGAGGGTTGAGTTATCGTCACCCACGGTGGCTTTTAAAAAGTTTTAACCAAAGACATTTTTAAAGTCTCCTGTACGTTGTTGGGACAACGTAAACTCTGTAAAAGATTTTCTTTGCAGGTAGAATATTACAAAGAAGTCTTAAAAACTTCAAAGTCAATTAACTAGCTGGCTTCAGCTGCTTTCTACAAGTCTGACAGTGGAATTGGAATTAAAAAAAAAATCTCAAAAAGTCTCAAATATACTCATTACTGTTATGAAATACATGTAGAAAGGAGCCCTAATCTCTGGAAATTAGATTTCTGACAGCATAGTGTAGTGAAACACCTGCATTGCGGATCTGTGGCTTTGACTGGATCAGCAAGACTGAATTAGTTTCTAAGGAGCTGTGTTGTAGCTTGTCCTGCACTTTGAGATGGAACTGTGCACGCTAGAAAGTTGTTTTAAAACCTAAATCCAAGAATCTTTACAGTCTCCATAACTGCTCTTGTTTAAATGGTTTTATGCACTTCTCCTGGCCATCATCCTGGTGAGATGCAGGTGTCAAATCTGTTGTTTCCCCTAAGGGAAAAAGCCAGGAGAAGCTTTGCTTGCTTTGCAAGGGCACATCCCTAGGTCTGTGCTCCCTTTGCTTTGGGGAGACTCTACCCGAAATCCCTGAAATTGCACAATTCCAGGGTGAGTGGGAGGAGAAACTGGGCACACTGTTTTCAAGTGCCTCAGTGTAACCCAGTATTTAAATACACAAGTGTCCCACTGTGGTGGCCACTTCTGATACTCGATCATGGACTGCCTAGAGATGGAAGGGTCCCACAAGGACCATCGAGTCCAATTCCCTGCTCCTTGCAGGGCTACCTAAAACTAAACTACTGTCACAGTAGTTACTGGAGCAATTGGGCTCTAGTAACTTAAGGCAGATGTAGTTCTTAAAGCACTTCTTTGCTGGAGGGGAAAAAAGAGTGTGATTTGACGTTCTTGTTATTTGATTACCAAAAGGAACCATTTCATTCTGACCTTGTGGGTACACTGCGACTTTGAAAGCTTTGCTTGTGTTCCTGGGTTTCTGGTGTGTTCTGCTCCAGAGAGGCTGTGAAATAAGAAATGTAGCAAAAGAAAATAAAGGAAAAAGTTACTGTCTCGGGGAGCAGAGTTGGCAGCATAGAAGGCAAATGTAGAGACTTTGGGAAGAAAAACAAAGGGCATCATATATGCTGTGGATAGGAACTCGTGTTTATTAGCTTAGCTAGTAAAGAGGTTTTTGGCTGTCCTTTACTTCTGACACAGCTCTTCTCGGTTTGTTTTTTTTATTTATTTTTAAAGCAACTTGTGAAATCAGATGGGGAAAGAGAAATCTTCGTTTTACTCGTAGACGCAAATGCTTAGATATAAAACTGGATTTTGCTTTTTGGACACCTCTTGGCACCTCTAAGCCCTTTGAATTAGCAGCACTCACCTCCCCATCTGTGACCAGCGAGAGGGTTGTGCGTTTGTGTGGCCTTGGGACAATGCACGTCCCGTCGAGGGGAAATGATCTTTGTTTGTGGTTCAGCTCTTGAAAGAAAAGCCTATCCCATACCTGCATATGCTTTGCTTTTATGAGACAGATTGCTGGGCTAATCTCAATGCAGCTTTTTTTTTTTTAAAATTGAACATAACTTGATTCCTATGGATGAAAAGGGCCTTCACTGACTTGTGTTGGAAATTCTCTCCTTTCCCTCTTCTTTCTTCTTTTTTCCTCCTTTCCTTCCACCTTCGCAGAGCCGCCAACCAAATACCAAATCTCTCAGCCAGATGTATATTCGGCACTTCCAGGAGAGCCGCTTGAGTTGCGCTGTCAATTGAAAGACGCCGTCATGATCAGTTGGACTAAGGATGGGGTCCCCTTGGGGCCCGACAATAGGACAGTGATTATTGGGGAGTACTTGCAAATTAAGGATGCTACACCCAGAGATTCGGGCCTCTATGCTTGCACTGCTGTTAGGACTCTAGACAGTGATACTCTGTACTTCATTGTAAATGTTACAGGTGAGTGAGTTCAACACAGGTTTTTGCATGTAGAAGCTGTAAAATGTGATATAAAGACACATTGTGATATAACGGAAAACAGCCCACTTGGGCACAGTGAGTTGAGCTGAGCTCTGTAGTTATTTCAAGTATTTTCCCCCTTGTCCTGACCCTAAACCAGACTCAGTTTGTGTATATATACTCTTTTTACTTCGCGGGATCCATAGTGATTAACAGCTGCTGAATAGCCCTCTGCTTTATGCCATTATGACAGGATTAAATTATACAGAGTCGCTGGGATGATGATAAAGCCAGGAGAAGGAATACAAGGTTTTTTTCCCCCATCAGAAGAGGGAATGAGATCTCCTACATCCTTTAAGTTTAGAGATAAATCATTTTGGACACACTCACTTTTGCTCAATTAAATGTTTTTAAGAAAAATAAAAATTATAAGTGGAAAAGAGATTTTTGGAGTTAGCAACCTCCCTTTGAAAACTCCATAGCACTTCAGGATTATCAGCTAGTTTTGTTATAATTTTATAAGAACAGCACACATTTTGTGGCTGGATTTTCTTTTCCTATAGCATCTGCACAGCAAACATAGCATCTGTTCTCCTTGATAGATAACATAAGATGTAGGTGTCAGTTTATTGTCTGCAAAAATAGGCTGGTTTAAAGACTTGGTTATTTTTAATGCGCAGATGCTCTTTCCTCGGGGGATGATGAAGATGACAATGATGGGTCCGAGGACTTTGTGAACGACAGCAACCAGATGAGTAAGTAACGGCCACCTGCCAGAAGTCGCTACCAAGATCCACCTGGAAAATAAATGTCCCATCTCTTGCACTCCTGCCTTCAGACCTTCTTGACTCTTCACTGCATGGGCTGTCAAATAGCGATGTCTTTGTCTTTCTCCACTTTCTGTTTCACGTAGTTGGAAAAGAAAAAAAAATAAACTAATATTCTTTTAAACACGCTTTTCTGGTCTGTACTTTCTTTCTCCCTTCTCGCTAGCTTTTCTGCCGTCTCCTTTCTTCCTGAGTTGACACTCAGTCTTTGTCTGGTTTAGACTCTCATGGATGAACTAACTTTTCCTGAATCTGAACTGAAATTTAACAGAAGAAACAAAGATCCAGCTCACTTGGTTAAAAGGCGGTGTGGAAACTTTAAAAATAAAATTAAGTTGTAATGAGGCAAATCCTTCAGTACTTAATCTCGGCAGAAATCTCTCCAGGGAGAATGAATTTGGAGACAGTGAGGTTCTTTTGCATGCAAAGGACCTCGAGGTTTGTCGCAAAGAAAGCAATCCAGCTCTAAAACCACATTTTGTGTTACTTATGCATGATGAAAATGGGCTAAAGGAGTCTTAAACCTATCTGAAAGTTGAACTTCAGTCCCTTTAGAGAATTTGGAAAGCTATTAATAGGCTCTAAATAGAGCAGTCGCTAAAGAAAAAAAAGATGTAAAATTCATATTGGTTCCTTATGCCCCTGTGCACTGTTGCAAAAATCCCTGCGGTGACTGGTAGTTTGTTATTGCTCATGTTTTGTAAAGTCAATAACACACAAATCCTTCACGAGGGATGTCAGGTAGTTAACAAACGCCATACCCAGGTCATATATTTGCTCCTCAGCCCGATCAGTAATCGGCAGCTCTGCTGTATGCCTGAAATACACTTGTGCAGGTGATAAAGTATGAGCCAGATTTCTGCTCCCCTGGTTAGTCACTGTTGTATACGACTGCCCTGGGTCTGAAGCTGTGAAACCTTAGATGCTATTTAAAATGATATAAGTTCTGAGCTGCTGGTTTGGCCCCTGCCATCTGTTGGTGTGATTAACCCGGGCTGATGCACAGGTGCAGCTTCAAGTGGCTGAGATTAAGCAGCTGCAGGCTGCTTTGACAAAAGAATGCGATGGCAAAGATAATTGGCAAATTTGGAAAAGGCACCCTGCTTTTGAAAGAAGTGGTCTAGGCGAAAGCCACCAACCCAGGCAATAGGTTTTGCAGTTTCCCTGAAAAGGGCTCAGTGGTAGAAATTCTTTTTGGGAAGCATCCCTGTGTCTGTTGTCACTTTAGAGCTTTATTGGCCTTGCTTAGAAAAGGGTTTTGCACTATTTTGGGTGTGCTAATGAAGACAGTTGTGCTTCTGATCTGTGCTGATGGCTTCGGAGATTCGCTGTGAGCACAAGTGGGTTTTGGAAGTGCATACAGCAAGAAAAAAGAAAAGGACCTGTAATGTCATGGTAACAATTTGAGCACCTCCACGCAACAGGGAGAGCTGCCCAGTGGTGTTTGTAGTAAGGCTCGGGATCTTCTTGTAGCCCAGCTCTCATCTGACGCTGCTGTTAATCAATCTTGATTCGGGAGCTGGTGAAAGGCCACTGACAATTTCCGCCTGCCAGGGCTGGGGTGTGTGCTTTCGCAGGGGTCAAGCGCACTTTCCCTGCTCAAAATGAAAGATGTCTCTAGAGCGTAAACGCTTCCACATCTTGGATGGCTAGGGGGGAAGGAAACTGCAAGAAGATGGATTGCTCCTGAGCAGTGTTGTGCAGACACGTCTTCAGGAGGTTGCTCTTTACAAGGTGCCCACAGACTGCTGGGGCTTCTTGTGGATGGGTGTAGGGAGCAGCACAGCCTTCCTCCCGATGGCTTCAGCTCCTTGTGGAAACAGCTGGAGCCGGAAGAAGAATAGTGGCACCGCATCCCTGCGAGCAGTCTGTTTTCAATGAAAAGTTGCATCGTAGTAACTCAGTTGGATTAAAGCAACTTTGCTGAAAAGGGTTGTGACTTGGCAAGATCAGCGCTGTGTGAAAGTTGGGGGTGGGACTTGGTGTGGTGTGTTTGCAAACCATTGAAGCTTGTGTATCCAGTGTCTTCTAAGCCTTTCCATCAGTATTTCTCTTTACTGAAAAATCAGTTCCATCAGCAAGTTTCATTACTGAAAGAGTGGTCAAGCACTGGAAGGGGCTGCCCAGGGCAGTGGTGGAGTCCCCATCCCTGGAGGGGTTCAAGAAGTGTCTGGATGTGGCACTTGAGGACATGGTTTAGTGGCCATGGTGGGGTTGGGTTGACGGTTGGACTTGGTGATCTTAGGGGTCTCTTCCAACTTTAATGATTCTGTATTGTTTGCCATTCCACTTCTAGGTTTAATGTCATGTCCAAAAAGACACATCTAATTTAAGAAAATCTTGCAAGACATTGAAAAGAGGAGTCGAGGAGTAGTCCAAGCCCTCCTTGAGCTTGCCATGTGGTGGCCAGTGGTGTGTAATGGCCAAATGCCCTTTATCCCCTTCTCCTGCCTGGGAAAGTCCAGGCCCTCACAAGAGTCCCTGGTTGCTGCTCCTTAACAGAAGACATCTTTAAGTGTTTCCTGAATCAGGGTTTGGGCTTTGTAGATCTAAAACGATTTAACCGATAATTTACATACAAATTACAGCTGCGATCATTAAGGATAAGCAATGGAAATTGCCCTGGTTATGCCTTCACTGATGGAAACAAAGGCCATAGTCTTCAAAGGTTGTTGCTTTTTGATGAAACAATTCTGATAAAGTCCAGCTGTCCTGGCATGTTAATTATGATGTGATGAGGCAGGAAATGGCTGTAGTGCCTTCCACAGGAAACCGAACCTTGGCATTCTCATTCCTGCATATTTAAAACTAAAGCAAACATTTTAGAGCTGTTTTATTTATGGTGGTAAGTATTCTTTCAAATAGATTTTCAGGGGCCAAGGTTTTCAGATGCAGGCTGTTGAGGAAGTCTAGCCTAATTTTCAAGGCTGCCTAGAAAATAGAACTGCTCTTGAAGTTGAGGGAGGTTTAGGTGGCTCCGTAGCTGTGAGAAGCAACTCGGTTTTGGGAGAGGAGGGTGCTTGTGTGTACTCACGTGTGTTTGACTGTTTTCCTTCTGTGTATTTTTAAGTAAAAGGCATGCGTAGCAGATTTCAGTCTGCATTTGGTGTCCTAGCTTGACAGAGATTTTAACTGTCTGAAAAAACACTGTGGTAGATTTGTTCCAGACTGCATCCTGAATAGCTTTTTATTACTTCCAGCTTTTGTTGAAGGGATTAGCGCTCCTGGAAGGCGCAGGATTGGTTCCACTGCAAAATATTCCCCTCTCTCCACAAAATGGCTTTGTTAGCAACTCAGTTTTTCCCTTTGTTGCTCTCACCTTGCTTCTGGAGGGCCACCTCCATGGCTTTTTCTCCATCACGTTCACCTGGGACTTTCTTTTACAAAGATAAGGGCTGATCATCATCAGTTCCTATACGTTATTGGTACTTGTTACCTCATCCTTATCATTTTTCTGGGAGGTAGCCCTAACTTAAAGGATTTCTATAAACCTGGCTTGGTGCTGGCAAGGCAGCAGCTCTTGTGATGGTTTCCGAGGTCCACCAGCAGCAGTTTATTCTGGAGACCCCTGGGTAGCCCTGGAGATGCTGCTATTCCACCTTGAATTTTAGTCAGACTGGAAGCTTTATGGCTTTTTTTTTTTTCCTTATCATCCTTTAAACAATTTCTTCTGGGCCAAGCAATGGCAGATTGGCACCAAGAACAAAAAGGATCTAAATGTAATCCACATGCTGTTCTTTTCATGCCTTGAAGAGTTTCAGAAAGGATGAAACAAGGTTCAAATTCATCAAATCCTGTGGAGTGGAAACCCACTCAAGGGAGCAGCAAAAATTGGATGTTGCCTAGAAGTGTTTTTTAATTAAAGGTCAAATACAATAGTAGTGAAAACCTTGGGGGGATTTGATGTGGTCATTTCAGGCGCACTATTGCCTGCTCGAGGTGCTTGTCAGGCAGGCTTGGAGTCGACTACTCTATTTCTTTGTATTAGATAAGCCCAAATAAAAATTGAGGAGTCCTGAAGTGAAGTGGTCCCCTGGGCTGCCTAATTTCAATTTCGCATGCAGGAGATTTGCCTGATTAGATGTAATGTATTTGCAGTGGAGTGCAGTGTGGGTCAGCAGGATATTTTCTTCACTAATGAGAGCTCTAAAAGCAATCAGGAATTCCCACCCGTTCCCCTGCTGCTCGTTACTGCTCTGCGCTGGAGCCTGCCCTCTTGTTACTGTGAACTTCTTAGGAGTGGTGCTACCTACTTCCACCTGGTAGCAGGGATGGGATGCGATGGACTCGGCTGGAAAAGGAGTCGGTGCTTGGTGTTTCATACTCGCTAACTAAGCTCATTATTGGTTTTAATGAATCTGGATGTTTTTCCTCTTGGGACAAATAGAAGCAGGAAAAGGCACTTTTTAGGATATAATTTAATCTATAAAGAAAAATGTTGTTTGTTAATCAGTTTGGTCACTATATGAAAGCACAAAATGAGGGCGAGCATTACTGTCTGTGTTGCTGCTGCCTTTTCCCCTTAAACATACGAGGAGCTGCCAGTACACGCTGCTACTACCTAGTGAAAAATGGGAGGATGTCTTGGAGCGTTTTCAGCATGTGATGTCCTCATGTTTTTCTCCAAGCTCCCCTGTAATTCAGGAGCACTGCAGGTTATGCCGATGCGAGGGGCAGCTTTCCAAGCAGAGTCTCTCCTCCTAGCCCAGGGAGTTTCCGTTTCCCCCTCCTTTCTCCGTTTGTCTCTTCTCTTCATTCCTGCCTGCATCCTCCTGGCCTCTTCTCTGCTCTCACCTCTTCCACTGAGCAAAGTTTTTCCTCTCTATGCGTTTGTTGTATACGAGACTTATCATAGTACTTCTTTTCCAGGAGCAGAGATTTTTAAAGGGTGAGGGTTGATGGAAAGCGGGGTTATATTCAAGAAAACCAGAGGATGAGTTGGGCTATAATGACACTGTTTAGTAGTTGACAGGTTATGGTTGGACTTGATGATCTTAAAGGTCTTTTCCAACCAAGTGGTTGTGTGATAATGCAGTAGAGACCTGGCTGCACAAAGTTTTGGAAGCTATTGGTGTCGTGATCCTGACCAACTCAGATGCCCTGGTCCAGGGCTGGACCCTGATGGGAGCTTCTCTGAAGCTTCATCCACCCATCCTGGGGGCAGCATGGCCATGGGCGAGCTGTGGAGCTTGTGGTCTGGAGGTTGTGCTTGCCAACGGCTGCATCCAAGCTTTTCATGCTCTATAGGTGTGAGAAGGTGCAGGTAATGGATGTGATGAGAGGTGGCCCTGCTGGTTGCATATTGCTGGGTTGGTGTTGTTTGTTTGGGGTCAAATCTAGGCCCTCTGCTTCATTTGTGGTACCAGTACAACTGGTTCAGATGGTTGGTTGGCTTTGACCTGCCACAGTTTACTTTGACTTTGTGGGAATTGTGCTTAAGGCCCAATATTGGTCACCGTATGTTGCCTGATGGAAGATGTTTAGCGATCCAGAGAAAATATCCTTTTAATGTATCAGTACCAACATGTAATTCTGCCTTTGCCTGGTATGTTTGTAATGTAATTTGGCCTTTGCGTGTAGTAGTTAATTCCTTTGGTTGGCTTTGTTTAAGGTCTTCTGTTGTTTTAATGTGATCCTGGTTTTAGCAAATAACGTTACAGTGATTTTCCTTGCATGCCTAATTCACTTTAGTCCATGTAACAATTTTAGTGTTGCAGTTAAATTTTCAATAGTTACCTGATTTTCTATTTTGATTACATGCACAAATTTGCTTTGCTTTTCTACTTCATTAATTTTAACAGTAATTGCCACTTGGGGCAAAAAAAAAATAATCACTTATCGTTCTTAGCATCATTATAAGCCTTGCTTTTGGAATGTTTTCTTTATACTGAGACAGACGTTGTTAAAGGGTTTATTCCTGCATTTTCTATCCAGCTGTATTTTTATTTAGAGAGGAGGGTGGCAGGATTTCTGAGTTTGCACTGATTGTAAGAACTGCTATAAATATTTGAGCAACGGAAGAGTTTATTTATAGTGGAGTGTAAGGCTGCTAATGAAGGAAATGAAACAGGGCTGAGAGAAATAGAGTTATTTTTCTGGACCCCTCTAGCCTTAAAAATTCCACACTAATCTGAAAACTCCATTGTAAAATAAATCAATGTTTCCTACTATTAAACAGATCTTGAATCTTTCACATTTTAAAAATTGCTATGGTAGGACAACTGAAGCGACGCCATGAAGACGCTGTGCAATGTAGCTAAAGTGTTGCATGGGTCGAGAGCATGGGATAACCTTGTATATAGACTTGTTTTTCCAAATTTACTTACTGGGGGGTAAAAACAGAGGGGTGGTTGTGTGTTTTGTTCTGCTGTGCTTGCTGTGCTGGTACATGACACATTATTTAGGATGTGGATGAGATAGGGGATCTCCATGCGCTCCTGATGCTGCTCCTGTGGGCACAGGCTAGGCCAGAGCATGGGGAGGGTGACTGAGAGCTGGGAGAGCCTTCCCAGGAGCTCATAAAAGTGATCACTTTGGTAAATATGGGCTAAGAGAGACACTTTTGTTTTGTGCCATGGTGTTGGACGTCACTGAGCACTTGGACTTCAACAGGCTTATGAGAATGGGACATCCCTGCCAAATGATAAACACCACTGTTGAGTTCTGCTGATCACAGAATCACAGACCGTTAGGGATTGGAAGGGACCTCAAAAGCTCATCCAGTCCAATCCCCCTGCCGGAGCAGGAACACCCAGATGAGGTTACACAGGAAGGCGTCCAGGCGGGTTTTGAATGTCTGCAGAGAAGGAGACTCCACAACCTCTCTGGGCAGCCTGGGCCAGTGCTCTGTCATCCTCACTGAGAAGAAGTTTCTTCTCCAATTTAAGTGGAACCTCCTGTGTTCCAGCTTGTGCCCATTACCCCTTGTCTTATCATTGTTTGTCACCGAGAAGAGCTTGGATTCTTCCTCTTTGGTTAAGACTTCAGAAATAAATATATTTCAGTGGTTTCTATGACAGTAACAGCACAGTTCTTGTCATGCCAGGCAGGTAGGTATGTGTATCTCCATAGCAGATGGGGAAAGGTTAAGACTGGTGCGTCCAACAGATCTTCTGACTTGGTCTGTCTGGCTTCACAGCCAAGGTCCAAGAATTCAGAGTCTGCTGAGCACTCACAGTAACTCGAGGTCAAAAAGCATCCAATCACTTGCGTCTGCTGAAAACCCGGTCCCTCTGTCTTACTTGACATACACAAAACAAAGGATATCTGTGGTTAATTACTGGCATTTTGTCGTAAATTATATAGCCAAAGCTGGAGGCTGAGCCGTTTGCACAACTCTGGTCGATGCTTGTGGCGTATCATTTCCAGTCATGTACTCTTTCTAAACCACGCTTAAAAAAACACACGCAGCTGGGTTTCCAAGTACTGATATTTCTGGACATTTCTCTTTGAAACAGGGGCACCCTATTGGACACACACAGATAAAATGGAGAAGAGGCTACACGCGGTGCCGGCAGCCAACACCGTCAAGTTTCGTTGTCCGGCAATGGGAAACCCAACACCGACCATGCGATGGCTGAAAAATGGGAAGGAGTTTAAACAAGAGCATCGTATTGGTGGATACAAGGTACGTTCTTATGGTGTGATTTGGCAGTTTTTGTTCTTGACTGAGGCTGTAAAAAAAACCAAACCAACCAGAAACAAAACTCCCAAAAACCCCAAACAAAAACCCACAAAACACAACCCAACAGAAAACCAAACTTGCTGAAGTCAACAGAAAATTTTTTAATGGCCTTGGACCAAATGTAGAAGCAAAAAAAATAATAAGTAATTATTATCTTCTGGGAAGGGTGGGTGGTTTCTTTGGCAGTTAGAGAGCACTAATTTTATATGGTTTTTTTTCTCATATTCAGGCTTGTAGCATAGCAGTGCAGCTAAGGAATATTCATAGAGACTTATTTGGGAAACTAAAGACTGACTTTGGAAAGCAAAGTTAAGACTATTATACTCTATTAATTTTCAGCTGCATTGATAAGAACATGACCGTCCACTCTGGTGATTGTAGACAGTTTAATAAAGGAAGGCTTGGAAGTTGAAAGTTATTATTTTCTATGGAGTTTATGGTCTGTGAAACTGAAATGGGAAGCAGAATTTGAGGGAAAGTAACAGCAATTACTTACAAGGGCTTGTTTGAACTTTAAACAGCTTCAGATTAGATGTTTCATTCCAAATTGGTGGTTACTGATTAAGAGAGAGTTTTAGGGAGGCCCGCTAGCTCTGTGGGGCAATGCACAGACCTTTCACCTCCTGGGATCTGCCTAGGTCAGGTCAGAAGTCAGGATAGGGTCATCTTATCCTTGCAGGGTATGGGAGCGTGTGACACGGGCAGCAAATTCCCTTCTTACCCCGCATTTCTGACTTACCGTAACCTCGGCTGCCAACCTTCTGTCCGTGGCTTTCTCAGCTACCCAACATCTCAGTGACTCCTGTCCAAAGATGAGAGGTTTCTGAGTGAGTCACCTTGTGTCACAGTTGGAAGTCCCAGCCTAGAACTTCTGCTGAGGAGCTCAGAGCAATTTGTAGTGCTAATTAAGACAGAAGTTAACTGCCTTTTCCAGGCGATGCAGTAAATTCAAGACCAAGTTCTTGCCACTGCCTTACCCCAGATATTGCAGTATTTTTGGGGTGCCACATTTTGCAATGGAACCAGAGTGTATATTTCTTTGTGTGCTGTTGACTCGGATCCTGCTTGGTACATAAAAGCCCGAACTGAATGTTTTCCAGTGCAGAGGAGGACAAGCCATAGTCTCCTTTCCTCACTCACTAGATTTACTGTAGAAAGTGTCAGTTTTTCCAACATTTGTGCTAGCGAGTGAAGCCCAGAAAGTCTCCCTGCATGAACACTAATTATCTAAGTAGACTTTTCCATCTATGTTTGCTTACACCATAAATTTCTGTTGCTTGTGAGTGTACACCTGGCAACACCTTCCGCCTTTCATAACGCTGTGGAGTGTTAACGAATTGGCTTCAATTCAGTGATTTTCACCTTTCTCAGTGCTTTTTTAAAAACAAAAAAAAGCCAATTAAAAAAACCCACTCAAACCAACAACAAACTAATCCTGTCTTGGAAAATAATAGTAACTGCTTTGGTGCTAATGAAGACATTATTTGGACACTTTATATCTTATGAAGGGGAAATGCAGATATCACTCTTGAAAACCGTGCAGGAAAATGTGCGTCTTGCGAGGCAGGAGGGAGAGACCCGATCTCTGGTTTGGGAGGGTGATTTTTGGCAGGGTAAATCAGCCCATGTTGGGCTCCATCCTGCCACTGCTGGCCTGTGTTAGGGATCTGGGTGAGCTCATTTAGATTTGTGCCCATTAAGTGGCACAAATTAAATTTTTGCTCATGTGTATTAAACATATACAATTTCCTAGGTATGTGTGTGCTCTGGGAGGAAATCACAGATGCCTGTTTCTAAAGGCAGCTGGAGAAGTGAAGTATATACCTATAATTCAAAGTCATAACTTCTTACATCTTTTTGGTCTAAAGGAAAAAAAAAAGGGGAGACACAGCTGTGGCTTTTAGACTTTCTTTTCTTAGTAATATATCAATTTTTAAATGATCTGGTAGCATTTACTTATCATTGTCATTCTGCATACCAAATCTATATATTCTAGATTCTGTTGGTGTTTTGAATAACCATCTTTTTAAGGTGAAAGCTTGTTTTCAGTGAATGGATGTTAAAGAATGAGGCCTCCAGAGCTTCTGGAGGCTGCGTCCTCTTCTTGTTAGTCGGGCAGGATAAGGTCAGTGTGGACTTAGTTCAAAATTATTCCAGAATTAAGAGGTGATTGTACTTTCTTGACACCTCTATCCTGACAAACTTGTAGTGGAGGAATCCTCAGAAAGGCCTGAGTCTCTCTATGCTGGTCTGTGTTCAGCCAGACATCACAGCAACTCGTGATAGTTCTTGTATGCCAGCTTGTCTTGAACCTGGGTGTTGCTAAATGTGAAGCATTTCTGCTGGAGATCTTCGTATTCATAATACTTTGAGTGACCAGAATAGCTGGAACCAAACTTGGCCACATCCGCCATCATCAGTTGATGTAACACCATCTGTCCCTTTCGGAAGAGGCCATCATCCCTTGAAGACTTTGGGAACAAAGTAAAGGGAAGGAAAACATGAAGCTTTCTAGTAATCCTCCAGCCACCTCTCTCCTGCTGCCTTGAGCTAAGCAATCTCTTCTCTCTATCGCAGTCAGATAGTGGCCTGTAGCGCTTTGTCCCGTGACCGGGGAATGCCTTGAGTCAATTTGCACTCGGGCAGGCCAGCAGAAGGGTGTACGTGCTGGCCAAGATAGCTTCCCCTGCGAAATTCCTCCACCATGACTAATCCTGGGTGGCGAATTTCAAAATCAAACCTTTAATGATTTTTCAAGGTATATCCAAAGTTCCTACAGCAAGGAGAAAAAAGTGAGTTACTGAATGTCTAAACCTTCTTATTTATTAAAATCTATCCTTAAAGTGGTGATAGCTCTTGCTTGTGCATTTAAAAGCATTTTATAATACCTTTGAGTGAATAATCTAAATCCTCTATGTGAGACCACAGGAGTCTTTGCTTTCCTGTACACCACCCGGAAAGCAAATGTACTTCTATCAGCTGTTACTGTTTAAGCATTAACAGGTGTGTGTTTTCATGTATGTGTTTTGATAAGCTTCATCACTACAGTCATCTTATATGCATTTAAATTCAGCCAGGCAAATACAGAGTAAAGAAGGAGTTCTGACCCTATAGGATCTGTAAAACTCTATGGCTTTTGTATGGATATTCTGCACTTGTTCTCTCAGACAAATGCTCTTCAGTATGTCTGAACAATGCTGACTTTGTGGGAAATTGTATTTTGGTTTCTAATCCTTCTTTTGAAATCCATTTAAAATTAACCCCATTTTGCCGCTTTTTGCTAAGTGGCAACTTTTCATGGTGTATCTGTTCGCAGAAGACATGCATTTTAAAATTAAACAGAATTGTCCACAATTTTTATATGATACTCCAAAAGCAAAATGTTTCTATGAAGCATTGCTCGCACTTTCCTAGATTTCTGACCAATATTTATTGGCATTTTGATTCCAGTTTAGGTTTCCCACCTCCAAGCTGTACCTTAAGGGTACAGTTGTGTGCATTTGATATTGATAATTTAGCTTAAAGATTGAATTGTTTGGAGAGAATGTTTGGTTAAAGATTTGATGGAGAAGATGGCTAAAACAGCACCTCAGTAATTTGCTAAAAGTGTCTATGACTAGTCAGGAAAAAAATATGTTGAGTTTTTATTTATTATCTCAATCCTTTTGGAACTAAAATACCGGTTTTGGGTACAATGCACAGATAAAACATGAAAATAGGTATTGCAAAGCAGTAAAAACCCCAAAACATGGCAAAAGCAGTTATTAAACTGTGTTGACAAAGTATCAGAAGGGCCAAGCTGTGATTGGGGATGCTTCGAATGTGGGTTTTTTTCCCCCTGAATTTCCCTATATCAGGAAAAGGCAGTGACAAATTGGAAGGGGTACCTTGAAGACCAGATGATGGAGTGGGTGAAACTGTGTGGGTGTTCTCCAGGATTTCCAAAGAACTCAGTATAAAGGGAACAAAACAGTAGAAACAAGAGGATAATACCCAGCAAGGAGCTAGTCAGGACATGGTTTAGTGGGCACGGTGGTGTTGGGTTGACGGTGGGACTTGACGATTTTAGAGATCTTTTCCAACCTTGATGGGTCTAGTCAGGTTGGGGAGCTGGAAGAGTCTCTCACAACTTATCACTCTCTGGCTGTGGACACTCGTCCTTTGCTGGACCCCACTTGCCTGGTGAGGATGCTCTTGCTTTCAGCAGCTTGTAGCTGCCCTCGTGTTTTTTCCCCCTGGATTAGTTCACATGAGCTCCCTAATATGTTCTGTCTGCCAGACGAGCTCAAGTCATCTATGTGAACAGCTTAAACAGACCCAGCCGATGGGAAACTTCTTAGGGAATATTTGCAGAGCTGTAGGACTGGTGCCTTGAGTTGGAAGGGCCCTAGTGTGCAGCCCGAAATCTGGCTTTATTGGGAAGAGGCACATTAATTAAAAAGACCACATTAACAAAGCCTGTCCTATCAGCTGAGTGGTTGCAGGGCCATTGCATGTCTGAGAATGAAAGGTTCACTTTGGGAGTCTTCAGCGGGAGAAGATGCCGTCATCCCCAGCAAGAAGGGAGGCTTTTTTGGGCTTTGTGATGCTGCTCTTGTAACCAGCAAGCGCCAAGCCAACAAGCTGAATCTAGGTGGATCCAGATTCATGACATAAATCCAGTTGTGTGACGATGTGTCATAAATGCTCTGGGCCTCTACAGCAGTTGTTTACCTTAAACTGGAGAGGCTTAAGCTGTTGTTTTATTATTAAAGATATTATCTTTCTCTTTGGAGTTACAAGAAGGGAAATTGCACAAATACTTTTGAATATTGCCATCCAGTATATCCACTTGTGGCTGTAAGTTCATTATGTTTCCTTATTGAATGCTAAACAAGCTCTTGTGTTTTCTTATCAAATTAATTGCTTGCAGCTTGTTACCAGTTTTTATTTTGTTTTAATTTTCGTGGAACCATGATCTGGTCTTCCTGTTTTGCAGTCAAATCGGTTAAAACAGTTGCTCCAATTCTGAGAAATGTGATGTAACTTGTAACGGCCAAAAGTTCAGGTCACTTTGACCATGTCTCCCTCAAAATAAAGGGAAGTAAAGAAGTAGAAAGAAGTAAAGAAGTAAAAAGAAGTAAAGAAGTAAAATATTCAAAAAATATTCCAAAAATATTCAAAATTTTTCTGCAGGGCATGCAGCCCTGTGTAGCCTTTTCCTGCTGGGTAAGGACCTACGCAAGGGTCAGGCATGAAGCAGGATTTCAGACCCATACCTCTAATGATTTTTTAAGAATATATAGTTACTGGAAGTGTCACTGAATGGTTCATAAATTTTTTTTGGTGTACTGTGCTGAATTACTACTTTCCATTTGGCTGATTAAAATGACTGTACCAGATCGTATTTTTATTCCATTTGCTAAAATACATCCTTTACAATTTAAAAGTTGTACGTTATGGCTACGTAATGTTAAGATTTTTGAGCGCTTTGTCAAAAATGTAATGCTAAAACAGGGAATTAGTGGATAGCCAGCAAAAGGTCATTTTGGGAGCCAATTTATGATGCAGGAAATATATATGTATACCGGATGACTCTATATCCTTCCAGTATTGGGCTGGATCCTATTTTCTCCAAGACTGATGCCAGCGCTCCTTTTGAGTTCAAACAGGAACAGATTCAGCACCTTTAATACCTTCTGTCCAAGGAGAGTTGTATGAAATAAATGGATATCCTTATGCTCTGTTTCCGTAAGGATTTTCTTCAGGCATTTTTCATGAGGCAGCATCTTCATTTCTTTCTTGTGGTACCCCAAAGCAGTGAGAGATGTGGCCACTCTGTTATCTGTGTGAGAAATCCCAAATATTGCCCTGCTGTAATTTATTTCTCCAAAATGCAGGCTACGTAATTGAGACTTAGATGTTAAGGGATCGTATCCACCCCATATTGCTGGTGGGTAGTTAATATTATCCGATGATTGTTTGGAGACATATGAGAAATATCCTGAGGGCGTGATTTCGCTTTAGAGTGGATTGAGAGGTAAAGCCTGGTAAGGCAACGGCTGCTAATTGGTGTCATCCTTGTAAGTCTGGTAGGACTGAGCATGCACCGATGTAGATTTATAGCAAAATGCATGAAAGCTTTCCCTGCTGCAGCCGTGCTGGACCTGATCAGGAGTAAACCAAGTATTTCAGTGTCCGGAGGTGTCAAATGAGCGCAGAGGCTTTTAAACATGGATTACAACAGGTTAACTATTCAAAACCAGGGTTTTTGGAGGGGAAGAGGGTGAAAGATTGTGAGTGAAGTTGCCAACCTCTCTGGTTACAACCCGCCAGGTCCGCAACCAGCACTGGAGTCTCATCATGGAGAGCGTGGTCCCGTCGGACAAAGGGAATTATACGTGCATAGTGGAAAACCAGTACGGATCCATCAATCACACGTACCACCTCGACGTCGTGGGTAAGTGAAACTGTCCTGTGCAGGACGATGGTTTTAATTATTGAGCTTCTCTTTTTAAACATTTAGAACTGAGCTGATGCGTGTTGCATTTATTTTGAAGGTGATTTCATGGTAGTCTCAAGATAAGATTTCAGTGCATAACCATACATATATACATATTCATCTGTCTAATGTCTGTAGGACTAATCTACCCATGCTTTGGCAAAGGTATAATATCCATATGTACAAGTGAGTTCTTGTTGCTGTGGTACACCTACAAGCTTACCGTGATGAACAAATAATAAATACTGATGCAATTTTAATCATTAGTATTACAATTTAATTATTACTAGTACAATGGTACTAACACCAATTTTAATAACTTCAGTTATGACAACTGTCAAGTTTTAGATTGCTGTTGTTATACCTGAAACGATTTAATTTTTTATGAAAAGCTTGATATTGCCTTTGGTGATGCTAGTGCAGATCTGGAGCTTCAGGAAAGGTACTTCGGATTTATGGCAGTATAACAGAAATTTGACCATAGCCCATTTTGTGGGCTGAAACATAGGTGGCAAAAATTGTGAAGAAATGGTTTTACTTGAAAAATTCTAAAAAGCTGTCTGAATTCTTAGTAGCAGCAATTTTTTCAGGACTATGAAGCATGTGCTTAGTTATATTAATTTAATAATACTAAAATCCTGTTGACTTTAATAAGGCTTACACACTTAAATATTTAGCTAAATTAGGGCTTGAAATCCCAGGAATAAGTTCCGTTCACCCCTACTCTTGCTGATTGGCCTGGATGGGTGTGAGTGGTTTTAGTGACTCTGAAGGCATTGCTGCCCAAAAGTAATAAGCTTGGCTGTTCTGATAGGACCTGCTGGCAGTGCCTTTGGGGATCTGAGCAGTTTCTATGTCTTAAATGGGTTTTGCTCCCTCCAGGCTTGTGGGATGATTGGAGTGTCACAAGCTCTGTGAATAAAACTTTGAATCAATCAATATCGAAAGGAAAAATGAATGTGATTATTGTAAGCAATTTTTGGCTGGTGGCTGACAGCCCAACTTATCTTCTGTGCAGAATCTTGCTGTGAGTTTGGGTTTGTGTGGCCAAAAAAGTGACAGCATTTTCATTTCTTTAGTCCTTGATTGTTTTTTACATGAATGAAAATGCATCTCTCATTTGTTTTGGGTGCTTTTTAAAAGCAGTATCTTGGTTTGTCTGGGACCACTTAAGTCTGCAGAAACCCTCAAATCCAAAAGAAGACAAGTGCCAGCTTCTCAGGCAGCAAGAAATGAAACTTTTCTCCATGAAAATGCCAGGGAGAGCCAGCTTTTGAGGAGCAGAGGAGGACAAAGATAATTTTGTGATGGAAATGCCATCAGTTTAAGTCTTCAAAGCCAGTCTGTGAACCACCCAGCTCACCTCTACTTGGTTTTAGGCAGTCAACACTGAAAGCAGTGAGGATTTTTTATAGCCTTGGCAATATCTTGCCATCCTCGGTAGAGAGAGCTATGGGTGGTGTTGAGGTGAACGGAGTGACTGGTAAAGCCATTTTTGTTTGAACACTTGTTTAAACAACGTTTATGGAGGGCGCAGCAGCAACGGCCGCCAGAGATGCCGGTAAACCGTGTCCTGTGCGCCGCTGTCCTTTGCTGACCGCCTCCCTGCAGGGCACGGGTGCTCGCCTGGGCTTGCCAGGGACGAGGCTTGATTTACAGACCCTGGCCCAGGAAGAATGTAAGGAGATATGATGAGTTATGGGATTTTTGGAGGTCTTTTGGGGTTTGTTTCGTTTTGTTTCCTTAATCCTTTAGGCTTAATCATTCTAGATTGATTCAACTTTGGTTTTGCTTTAAACTGGTTTTTAGTAGGGAGGAAAAAGCCGGTTTTGCAATATTAGGAGTTTTCCTTGCTGAAACAAAACTGGTCAAAAATTTCCCCTTCCCTTCTCTGTCCCCTTTTCCTCATTACCACCCCAGTCCCACTCTGGCACATTTCATGTTGATCATAAATCTCTTCATCCATTTTTTTTTTCTAGCAAATGTGTTCATGGATGATGTGGTCACTTGAGCAAATATTTGTCAGAAGCCCCCCCTCCACTCACTGCCTCCTCTCCCCCTTTGAGCCTTTTGAATGTCTTACATTGAGGAATATTATGCAGAAGTTTATTTTTCCTGGCAGTAAATTATAGTGACCTGCATGAATGAATGGAATGGTAATAAGGATTATGTCATTTATTTAAATGTCTATTCCTTTCCTATAGAGAGGCAGAAATATAAATAATGAGGTTTTGGGGTGCTGGGTACCCAGCTGATGGCACCCAAGGGGAGCCCTGACTTTCCCTGGGCAAATATTCAGCATTTTCTGCTACTCAGACCCTATGAGATAGCAAGAGGCTGACGAGTTAAAGGTTATAATTGTTAGTTTACTTTGAAAATGTATGTATGGGAATGTGTACCCTAAGATGCCTGTGTTAAATTACAGTGAGTCTTTTGAGAAAGACTGCACTGGGACTTTAACCTGAAAGGGGGCTTGATGTGAGAGAGCTCAGCCATTTCTGTGTAGCCGAAAGCTTGTAATAATCGTGGAGGTTGGGTGTAAAATTGCTGAAGCAGTAAATTAAGGCTGGCCAGAAGGGAAAACTCTTGACAGTTTTTTCTAGTTAAGACAGTTCTACAGCAGTTAATTTTGTGCCTTTTTTTTTTTCCTTTCTGTTTTCATATGAACGTTCTGTTCCGACAGGGTTGTGGAGAGTTATGGGTGTTTGTTTAGAGGCAATTGCGTATGTAGACGGCATCTTAGAAACTTCAGGTCATAATTTTAGGTCAAGTTGTGTGTGGAAAACTGTCAGTTGAAAGCCTCTGAAATTGCTTTTCCTATATGGTTTAACTGGTTCCAGAGTCGATTAAGTGTAAGTAATAGAAAATGGTATTAAACATGGTAACGTATTACTCGAACATGAGCATCTGACTATATGGTGTAATGTAGAGAACCCTCTGATTATGTCACAGATTTGGGAGGTATCCCAGCAAAAATCGTGCCAAATAGTGACACAATGCTGGTTAGGAATATCCAGTGTTACTTGGTGCCAATAACTTTCCAAACCTTGAGCTCTTCTGACAATTAAAAGCCTGGAGCCAGCAAGGCTGAGTAGTTTTCAGTCAGAATGTAGGTGTGAAGTATTCCCGTTTTTACCTTGTAATTACTTGCAAGAACCCTCTTAAAGTAGTCAGCTCAGCTCAGATGGTCTCGTTCAAATTTACAAACCTGGCAAAACCCTTGCACTGCGTTTTTTACAATGGGAGCAGAAAATACTGAAGAAAAAAAACAGCCAGTTGTTGGCAGCCTCTCCGTATTGCAGAGGATACTGGTGCACGTTGACTGTGTTAGCGGGGAATTGTCCAGTTGGCCAGGATATTCTGTGTTGGAAAAAGTCATTTGTTAAATGTTGGGGATACCCCAATTGACTGCCTTTTTCGTCTCTCCTCCTCCTCCATTTCAATTCAAAGACTTAAACCGGCTCTGCTCAGGGATACAAATGTGTTGGGTTGCGGTAGTGGCAAATGGTGTCGATACGAAACTCCCGTTAGGATGCTATGAAAGAGAGAGAAGTTGATTTTAGCTTTTCACTGCAGTACTACCCAGAGGCTTCAATTAATATCGGATACTTATTGTCCGAGGCACCGTGCCAGCGCACAGTAATTGCTTACAACCGAAAGGCGGTGAGGCCGGGAGAAGGAAATGTCACTGTCCATTTTGGAGATGAAAAACCGAGCTGTGGAGCGGTGAAATTTCTTGCCCTGGGTCACACAGGAAGCTGGTGGCAGAGCCAAAAAAGTAAAGCTGGTACTTGAATCCTAATCCAGTACCTTAATTAAAAGAATGTTCTTTCCCTTGTACAGTTTAGCCCATCAGCTGGTAATTTTACATGCAGCTGACGTGCCTTTCTCTTCTTTTGTATTCAACAGTAAGTAGAAACTCACATTTTTTAATGGTAAGCTTACTAATAGACTAACTCCGTTCTCATTAAACATATATGAAGTCGTGCAGTCTTAAGGGAGAATGAATGAAAACGATGTAGTTCTCACTTATGAGTTGTAGTGAATCCGGGTTGTAGGGAGCGACCTGGGAATGCAGCCACTGAGACTTGTATATAATTAGATCACCCTTGGATTGCAATTATCGCTGGAGTACGATTTCGGCAGCGGCAGTTCTGTTTAAGCATGGAAGGAACTAATTGAATTTATAGTTTAATGGCAAAGAAAAAAGAAGGTTAGTCTTTGAACGCGCCTAGCGCAGGTAGCCATCTCTGTCCTATTTAATGTCACCATCCAGGGAAACAAAAGATGGTTTGGTTTCAGCTGACGCTCAGTACATTACCTCATTTAGTGGGTTTTATAAGCAGCTGCCATAGCACGACACATCTTCCAAGAATGTGTAAGAAGACCCCGCTGTTTACTATAAAAATGAACATAACTTGTCACAAATACATGTTTTTAAAGTCCTTTTGCAGCCAGTTTAGCTGCACTTTGACCAGTTTTAATTCCCTAATAGCCATGGCTTTGGCTCTCGTTCCTGAGGAGAGGACGCCAGAGGTGGCAGAGTACCACGCAGTTGTCCCTTAACAGTAATTCATATTTTCATACGAAAACAGTGTGAGAGTAACCTCTCATCCAGGAAGCATTTTAAATAACTCTCAGCTTGAAGTTTGTGCCCCAGAAGTCTCATGTGTGAGTGGTTCTGCTGATGGGTGTGCAAAAAAGCACTTTTATTCTGAACTCTTGGAGGTTTAGAGGGCTTCAGGGTACATTTTTTTCTTGCTTTTTACAGCATGTTATTAAAAAAAAAACCACCTCTACTTTCTGCTATTGATACTTCACTGTTTATATTTCCCTTAGTGGTGAAGGCAGAAGAAAAAAACCTTTGCTTTTGTTTCTCCTCAGCTTTATTTTTGGAGTTTCATGTGCTTTCAGAGTCTCTAGCTGTGAATATGGCACAGGAACTTTTTTTTTTCCTTTGTAAAACATGTTTCCATTTTGTCATTCCCAAATCCATAAAAACACATGTGTCGTTAGTTGAATTTCACCAAGGCTTGTTTTGTCAAAATAAAGTTCAGAATTAGTTTAACTTAACTAGAGTATATTCCTTAATTTCCAAAGAAATTATTTTTAGGATTTGTGTTAAAAAGGAACTGACACCAGCTAAATACGTGCCTGGGACGTTGCATCGCTGACGTCTGGCAGGAGTTAAGTGTAGGTATTACAACCAAGCCTGAACTTGCCGTGCTGGCAGATGCGCCCGTGGTTGTCGACTGCCTCTTTGCATGGACAAGCTTTGGCTTGACGTCTTCACCCAAGAGCTCGCGGCAAGGGACGTGACGAGACAGGGGCTGCAAGCGTGAAGGAATCCACCCTCAGGTATTTGGATAGGCCGAGGGGGAAGAAGATTTTGTTTAATGTACTGATAAGCTCAAGCGTGGACTTTACACCTGGCTTTTGGCGAGGTGTGTGCGCCTGAGAAGAAATTACGCCAGTTGTGTGGTGCTGGAGGCTGTGCGGTTCGCTCCTGGAAACAAAGACCATAGTGTGATGGTTCGGCTCAGGGAAAACGAAAGCTTGTGGGTTCCCCCCTCCCCCCCTCTCCTTTCTTAATAAGGTAAAAATATTCCAACCCCCTAGTTTTATAGCGTTAAAGCTTCTGATTTCATTGGAGTAGTCTGGCTAAATTACATTTTATGGACAAATACTGGTGTCATTACTTCATCTGCTGGGTGAGCAGTGAATTTGTCATGTTTGGAACGCTTCCTGCAGAGTCTGCTGGGGGAGGACTGGTCTCCCTGTCCCACTTTCTGTCTTATTACAGCCCCAAGGCAGGTATTTCTCTTTTCTTTTGATGAAGGATGAACAGGATATTGTTTCAGCTCTGTTATTATCATTTTTAATCATGCCTTCTAATTGGTGCAGTATCCTCCTCGTGGAAATGCAAGCAGGAATTTGCAGGAGTCATCTGAAGATGCTGACAAGGCCTTGTTAAATGTGCAATTGGCACGTGTCGAAAGCCATGTCTGTGCCTCATCAGAGGGGCTTTTTGACCCGCTTCAGTCTTTTATCAAATAACTTGGTTAATGACAAAAATCGGCAGTGTATTTGGCAGTAAATTGGTAAAGTTACATCCTCTTAAATAAATAAAAGTATTGGGGAAGCTTGAATTATTACTAATATAGAAAAGTTGTAAGTAACAGTGATACAGACTGACTGAATGAACCATATTAAAGGAAGATAGAAGGTTATTAATCACGAATGCTTTATTAATGAGCTTGCACCTGCATTTCTTCATGTTGTTCCCGAATGTGGGAGGAAAGGCAGAGGTGTGACAGTCCCATGGCTGCAATGGGGGTAGGATGCACTGTCTGTCGTGGGTGAGATGAACCCTACCTGGTGGTCTTGGGGATTAAACTAGGATTGAAAGAGGTGTAGCAGAGGTGGAAGTGGATGGAGATAGCACACAGTGGTAGGCATCAGGGATTGTGTATGATAATGTGGTGTCCCTCAAGGGTCTGTACTGGGACCAGTGCTGTTTCATATCTGCATTAATGATACTGACAGTGGGATTGAGTGCACCCTCAGCAAGTTCACTGATGACACCAAGCTGGGTGGTGAGGTCAATGTGCCAGAAGGAAGGAATCCATCCAGAGGGACATGGACAGGCTGGAGAGGTGGGCCCAAGTGAACCTCATGAGGTTCAACAAGGCCAAGTGCAGGGTCCTGCACCTGGGTTGGAACAATCCTAGTTACCAGTACAAGTTGGGAAATGATGTGCTGGAAAGCAGCCCTGAGGAAAGGACTTGGGGTACTGGTGGATGAAAAGCTGGACATGACCTACCAATGTGCATCTACAGCTCACAAACCAACCCCAACCTGGTCTGCATCACAAGAAGTGTGGGCAGCAGATGGAGGAAGGGGATTCTGCCTCTCTGCTCTGCTCTGGTCAGACCCCACCTGCAGTGCTGCGTTCAGCTTTGGAGTCCCCAACACACAAAGGACATTGAAGTGCTGGAGCGGGTCCAGAGGAGGCCACAGAGATGATCAGGGGCTGGAGCAGCTCTGCTATGGGGACAGCTGAGAGAGTTGGGGTTGTTCAGCCTGGAGAAGAGAAGGCTCCAGGGGGACCTTATAGCGACCTTCCAGGACCCGAGAAGAAAGCTGGGGAAGGGCTGTTCGCTAGGGCATGTAGCAATAGGACGAGGAGTGATGGTTTTAAACAAGAAAAGGGTAGATTTAGGTTGGATATGACGAAAAAGCTCTTCCCCATGAGGGTGGTAGATCACTGGCACAGGTTGCCCAGAGGTGGTGCAGGCCCCATCCCTGGAGATATTCAAGGCCAGGCTTGATGGGGCTGTGAGCAACCTGATCTGGTACCAATGTCCCTGCTCACTGCAGGGGTTCGACTGGATCAGCTTTAAAGGTCCCTTCCAACCCAACACATTCTGGGATTCTGTGACTGTAGGGACAAAGTGTGGACAAATCAGTAAAATGTGAAATTCTGCGGCTGTTAGAAAAAGGTTGCACTTTTAAAGCCTTTGTGTTGATGTCCTCTCATCTCACTGCTCTGCAAACCACTGTGTGGTTTGAAATCCAGAGGTGGCTGTATTTTATGGGTTTTCAGGTTTTTAAGTCATTAGGTCATCTTTGGATTACTACCATGGTGCAGCTTCAACAGCCGTTGTTCCATTTAAGCATTAAAATAAAGTGAAATCTAATTTAATTTTAATTTAAAAGCCACATGAAAAAAAATCAAAGTTTCTTAAGCACTTTTGAATATTGAAGTACTCTGCAAATATAATACATTACTTTTTTTTCAAGGTTGCCTTTAAAAGATTGCATGAATATGCTGACATTTTTCACTGTTCATGAAAGAACAACACTGGTGCTGTCAGAACTTGAACATGACAGTGTATTAATTTGAACACAGTCTTTACCATTTTTACAAGATGCCTGTGAAAGTCTAAAATTAGATATACTTTTAGGGATTTTTGATCACTGTTGCAAATTGGGTGATCAAAATAGTTGCTTTTAAGTTCTATTCTGCCTTTACAAGTGAATACACATGCGTTGGTTAGTGTTTATATCTACAGCATTGTTTCTGCTGTTAAACTGGGTTATATAGATTACTGAGCAACAGGATTTCATTTTAGCAGTTGGTTTTAAATGTACGTTTCTTTTGGTATCTGTGCTAATGCTCTGTCTTGTTGACGAAAACCTCCTATGTCTACATTTGAGTGAATATCCCAACAAACTACTTTTCCCTCTGCTGTTCTTCATCGAGATTTTCTCAGAAAGCCGTTGTCACCTGCTGGTGATGGTGCTGCTGGCTCTTGGCTTTGTAGGAAGCTGGCCATTTGGATGTGTACACTGAAAAGCAGGAGAATGTGGATGCAGAAGAGAGGTCAAGAACTATAGAAAGTAACAGAGAAAAACTCTTGTTTTGGAGCACAAACTTCGTGTCCAAGCGTGGCCAGCCTAAGTACTTGCTATCAAAGCTCTTGCATCTTCTGTTTTGCAAACTTCACCTGGATTTAACCTGAACTACTTGAAATATGACAACAAATGTGCATGATCAGGGTCTTCAACAACCTTCTTCAACATCTGGCCCAACACGTAGAACCGGTTATGTGTTCTGTGTTGCAGAAGTGAGTGTGATCCTGATGGAGGGACATCTCCCCTTCTGACATGGGACCACATGGTGGCAAACTTCATCACCAGGGAAGGCAGCCCGAAGGCCAAGCAAGCTCCAACATAGATGTGGTCCAGCACTGAGCATTGAAGCTGTGGGATCTGGAGCTCCTCTCCTGCCCCGAGAGCCTGTGCACAGGAATGGTCGTTCAGCTGTGTCTGGAGACAGGGCACCACAGTCCTTCTGATAACTTCACACCTGCGTTCCTCAATGGAGCAAGTGTGCTGTAAGAGAGAGGGGGAGAAGTGTAGAAATATAAGAGGACTTTTAAAGGTTTACATAATCTTTTCCATTTTACTTTAAAAGGCAGAGCTGTTTTTGGGAAAGGAA
The DNA here is from genome assembly GCF_000695765.1 of Mesitornis unicolor. Taxonomy (NCBI): domain Eukaryota; kingdom Metazoa; phylum Chordata; class Aves; order Mesitornithiformes; family Mesitornithidae; genus Mesitornis; species Mesitornis unicolor. The sequence goes on along the minus strand of NW_010161685.1, from coordinate 18,687 downwards.
ATTTGGAGGATGAAAAATATGCATTCGGGTCACAATAACAACAGCAGTCATGGCTCCCAGTGTGTGCTTTATGGCGTTACTGGGTACACTGGTGGGTTAAACCCACTGCAACTGGGAGAGGGCACCATCCCTGTGGGGGAGGTGCTTTTTGCCAGGCATATGGTAAACCTTTGCAGAGCCCAGTCCAGCGATGCTGGACCCCAGTATTGTCTCTGGTTAGCTGTGCACAGCACAAAGGATGGTATCTCTGTGTGTAAAAATTAATGCGGTCTCTGGAAGCAGCCAGAACAATAAAACTTTACCACTTGTCTGTGAGAAGTTGCAAGTTGTTCTTCATAGCCTGTTGCAGCCTTTTTCTTTTAGGGTACGCTGAAAAGAATTTCAATGAAAACGTCGGCTCCTCATTGTTCTGTTTCCCATGTTTTCTTCACGCCAAAATAAGGCTTCTCCCCTCTCTGTTCAGACATGTATGAAGCTTTTGCTGATGCATGCACTGTGTGGGGAATACTGCAAGTGAGCTCCAGGATTAGCTTTGTACAACTCTTGCTGCTGCGACTTCTGCTCTGTGGGGCTGATGAGCCCCACGCTGTGTCAGCCTGACAATAGGGCTTTGCTTTCAGGACAAACTGCTCTTAAAACCCTGTTGATAATTTAATGTTTTAAAACAAGAGCATTCACATTGCCTGCCTTAGCCCTGGGCTTGCTGGATGTTCCTGTCTCTTTTAACCCTCTAATATATGTGTGAATTTTTTTTCCCCTAATGTTTACACTGATATCAGTGGATTTTGTATTAAGCCAAGTCAGTCTTGCTTGCTACTCTATGAGGAAGAGCTGTGCAGATGAACTTCTGCTGTAAAGGTGTTATGTGAAGATGGATTTTAGCTAAAATGCACGCAGGACAGCAAGCAGAAGCCATGCTGTCGAGCTATCCAAAGAGACAGATGGGATAACATCAGTGGGAGCTTTGCCTGCTGGAGAAACTGTGCCATTACTTCAAATTGGAGGTGAAGGTGGTGAAGCCAAGGACAAAGAGTTGGAATACACCTGATTAGTTTCTGTAGAGATTTAAAAATAGTTACTGCATTTTACTTGGCTGATCTTGGTAGGTAGGAGGGCTAGGTGGCACAAGGGAGGTGGATGGGGTGGCAAACGTTTTGCTATGGGTAGGATGCTGACTGTGACAACATTTTAATCTTTAGAACTAAAATTCTTTAATAGTGTAAAAATGTTTGATTTTATGGGAAACTATTCAGTGACAACAGGGAATATATGGAGTTTGGTTCCCTGCTCTCTCCCTTTATGCTGATTGCTGGTACTGGTCCACAAACCAAAGCAGAGGTGGATGTTTGGGCCTGGTAGTTAGCCATGGTGAATTGTGTGACACAGTGGCAGAGACAGATGCCTCAAGTTTTATATAAAAGGTCTCTAAATCTGAGGACAGAGGTAGTTTAGAAAGTGGTTATGGAGGTCAGCCCCTCACTCCCATCTGTGTGAGCAGATCCTTGTGCTGCTCTAGGTCTTGCTGGGCTCATTTGAGAGGGCTGGGAGCTCCTGCTGCAATGATGCCACTTTAAGCCCTTGGCCACCGAGATGATGACTTTGAGTAGTGTTGGGCCAATAGGAAGTGCTATACATGGAGACTCCTCCTGTACAGAAACATTGAATAGTATGGCTAATGCCTACTGGTAAAGATGCCAAAATTTGTAAGGCATGATTTCATCAGCACTGTTAATGCTGGTCTGATCCATAAGCTATTCTGCTAGGCTGGCCGAAAGGCTTCTGTTCTTTATCAAGTGTTCTTGCCAGGGATGGTCTTTTATCTCTCAGTGTTTAATAATGGTAATCTGTTATTCCTTGCAGCCTTAAAACATCTTCTGATTTTGCAGAGTTTGCGAAGAGAGCATTGTCTCTAACTTGCAGTGGATGCTACCTTGGTGTGTATAAATTACCTAGGAAGCGATGATTTGAGGGGCATGTATTTACGTACATCTAAATGGAACATGACAGTTCAGCAGTACTTCTGAATTGGCCATAAACAACATGCAGTGCTTCATATTATGCAGAAAGGAAACCAAACTAATGTGCAGCTGGTAGAAGCTGCTCAGCTCCTGGCTCACGTATCTACAGTATATGACATTAATTAGTGGAGGCGTTTCGCCTACACCTGCTCAGTTGTTTCTGATCTTTTGAAAATGCAGCCAGCACTCAACTTTAAAATCCTCCACGCCATGGAGCAAATAGTGGAGTTAGCAGTGTTTTCCTTCCAGCGTTTCATTGAGCACAGGCCCCCATAAGCAATTGCTTATTGCCGGAGAAAGGAAGCAAAGGTTTGGCTTGGACTGTGTGTAGAAAGCTACCTTGAAGGAGGAAATTCCTGTGGAGACTCTGACATCTGTTTGGTTAGACCCCTCCTACGCCACTCCACCTAGGGGTATGGAGAGCAAGTGTAGTTTCAAATTGGGTCCTTTGTATGAACTCGGATAATGCTGGATTTATAGAGAAACCTGAGTTGCAGTTCCTCATGTCTTGGCTGCTTCTGAAGCTCTCCTCAAAAGAGCTCTCTAATTCAGAGAGAAATAATTAATCCAGCCTCTGAGTGCTCGTGAACTGAGGCCAGATTTGCAGCTTGTGTAGGTGGGATCTTGCATAAGGACAGTGATCCTTGTGTCTCTCCTTCCAAACTTGAAAGGTCTTAACTCACTGAATGGTAGGGACTGATAAAGATTTAATCTTTCAGTGGTTGATATTTGGGCTAAATAGGTAGTGATCAGGGACTGATATCCTGTGGTTGACCCAGTGGCTTTAGTAAATGGCTTCACCCAGTGGTAGGTACCCACACTCTCGAAAAATATAATCAGAGACAGCAATAATGGTAAATATGTGTACAGTCTCAACAGGGATGACAAAAATTGAGAGTAGAAACTGAGTGGCTTGCACAGGGAGAGAGAGGTGTTTCCTCAAATTGTGGTTGAAATGGTCATTAGTGCCACATCAGAGAAGAAACGGTATTTCAGCTTTGAGGTGGCACGGGATACATTGCCCCTGTGGGAAACCAGAGCTGTACCTGAGAGGTTTAACCTTCCTGTCAACTGCAGGCAGTGGTTAAGTCACCTGAGAAGTTAGCATATAACTGCATTTTCTGTTGGAGCAGTTTGGTAATCCTGTGGGTATGGTTTGGAAGAGGGCACAAGGAGGGGGTTTTGGGTGTCCCAGAAATGGGTGACACCACTGACTTCCCACTCCACGAGGCCAGTCCGTGGATCTGTTGATGGTGTGAGGGATGTGTTAGGCAGATGTACATCTGTCTGTAAAGTACCTGCCAGGGAAATCTCCAGATGTTGGATAGGACAGGACACGTGGAGTTAATTTGAAGACAGAGCCATGTAGCAACATGTTCTTCCATCAATGGTGCTGCTCCCTGAGCTTGGTGGCTTTCAGGAACCTCCTATGTTGGTTACATGGCTCAGTGGAGATGGTGGGAGGATGCTGTGTACAGGGTGAAGGTGAACTTCAGGGTAGAAATATTTCAGTCCGAGTGTATGATGAAAAGGCTGTGACTAATTTATTTATTTATTTTTAAGGCTGAAAAGTCAACCTTGCAAGTTTGTGATCACAGAATCACAGAATCACAGAACGTTAGGGATTGGAAGGGACCTCAAAAGATCGGCCCGTCCAATCCCTCTGCCAGAGCAGGAACACCCAGATGAGGTTACACAGGAAGGCGTCCAGGCGGGTTTTGAATGTCTGCAGAGAAGGAGACTCCACAACCTCTCTGGGCAGCCTGGTCCAGTGCTCTGTCACCCTCACTGAGAAGAAGTTTCTTCTCAAATTGAAGTGGAACCTCCTGTGTTCCAGTTTGTGTCCGTTACCCCTTGTCCTATCATTGTTTGTCACCGAGACGAGCCTGGCTCCATCCTCGTGACACTCACCCTTTAAATATTTATAAACATGAATGAGGTCTCCCCTCAGTCTCCTCTTCTGCAAACTAAAGAGACCCAGCTCCCTCAGCCTCCCTCCGTGATGCTAAGTCAAAGCTAAGGGAAGAGGCTGTGATTACAGTCTGGCTTAAACCACTGTAGGATGCTTTTGAGACCCATAATTTATGGAATAATTAGCATTTTCTAAAGCAACAGATGTTGCACGATCGGAAGGAAGGTGCAGTGTTTTCACCGAACAGGGTCTAGACTGCTACTGAAGGCTTCCAGAGCTCCAAGTCAGGCAAAATAAGCAACTTGAGCTGAACATGCTGTGCTGACCAGGGCATGGCAGGTGTGTGTTTTCAGTTAAGCAGAGAGACAGCTGGAACTGCTTCATTTTTTATTCAGTGATGACTGAATACACAAAATCTCTACCAGGGGCTATTGATCCAGGAAGGTTACTGATGCACTGAGAGGTGTCATTTGGGGGAGCCCTCCATGGCAGCCACCAAGATGATTCCTTAGGAGTCAGTAATATTTCAAAATTGGTATTAAAGACTCTGATAAATGTGTCTAATTAAGAGTTGTGGAAAATAATTAAGTAACCTTTTTCTCCCTTGCCCCTCTCTCCTCACCATCCCCCCTGTAATTGAGGATCATTCTGTTGTCCCCAGAACTTGTGTTTGGTTTTGCATTTGCTATTCAGCTTTTATTTTCCTAGCCTGCACTTGAATCACACATTTGCAAGGAGAGGAAACAAGCACATTCAAAAGGAGAAAATAAGAGTAGTTTTCATTTTTCTTTTTAAATGAATCAGATGCCTTATCCAAAGCCCATTGAATTCCATGTGAGTCTTTTCCCCCTGCCTTCAATGGGCTTTGGTTCTGGCTTTTAGCTCCCATGAAAGGTCCTGAACTGTCTGAGCGAGGGTGACGAGGAGTTTTGGAGAGACAATCCCCAGAGCTCTTCTCAGCCCCCGCCACAGCCAGGTTGCTAAGGAGACTTGGCCTGGGCTGGGCCCCAGAGCTCACCCCTTCCGGGGTTATTGTCTTCTCTCCCTGCCAAGGCACTCCAGGAGCGGCAGAGCCACTCTTTCACTCACAAAACGCTCCACTTTGGCCTCTGGCAGCAGCAGATCCTGCCCGACGTCTTCCCTCCGCCGGCGGGCTTGGCGAGCAGCTTCGCTTCCCGCAGTTTTACCATCCCTTGCACCCCCTGCCCCCCCCCATGCTAGGACTGGAGTGGTGGGGTCGGATCTGGCCTCTTGGCTGTGAAACCTGTTTTTTGTCCCCATTACCCATCCCCGTGCCCCAGCGTCTTCATTCACCTCATACGTTTGCATCATGGCTTTCCTGTTTCTCTCCACTGTGTTGGCTGTGGCTGGTCAGCAACAGCAAATTAGAGGAGATTAAGCCAAGAATGGGAGAGAGATTAGGCCCTTTTTGTAGGAACCACCTGTCCAGGGACTTGAACTTTCGAAGGAGCGAATTCTCAGGACCCCTTGTGAAGTGTGCAGGCTCCAGTTGTCATTTCCAGCGTTTCCATTTCTTCCAGTCGCTTCTTCCTCCATCAATCAGAGGCTCCCACCCATCCCCAGTGCCCTTCAGGCCTGGGAGCTTCCTGGGCAGCTCCCTCCATTGAACCAGTTCTTAGGAAACTTGGAATTTTCCAGCTTTCCTGGATTCTTTGCAGTTTTGTCTCTTGGGGAAAGGATTTCTGAAGCTTTAACATTAACAGGCTAAATGACAGTTTCTTCTAAGTCATTGGGCAGGTCTCTTTGTCACTCATCTTTTCAGATAGCGTATCTGTTTGTCTACAGATAAGCAGAATTGCTCAAGCCCTGGGCACTTTTATGGTGGTGTAAAATTGAGATGCTTGTAGCCTTGAGTGTGATATTCCTCACGTAAGCAATCATTTTCACTCTGCCTTTTGTCGATCATTGACTCCTCAAAGGTGGATGTTCTTGGTTTTGTGTCTAAGCTGCAGGTTAGAGAAAGCAAGCTGGTGGCTGTTAGCTGGTGGGCTCAATAGCTTTCAGATCAATAGACAGAATTTTTAAAAAAATTTTAGATATTTTTTAACATCCATTACATTCACTGTTAAACGTCCTTTACATCTCAGTTGAACCAGAAAGGTCTTTTTATGAAAGCATGGTGTATCTGTGAAAAACCTTGTAGATCTGTATGTAGTTCACTGAGTAACTAATATTTATGGTAATAAAATTAGTGTCCACTACTTTTTACGATGCTTATGATGTAGTGTTTAGTATGCTTGAAGACAACAAATCTGTGGGGTTATTTTCTATATTATAGCATATGCTGTTGACTTGTTTCTGAAACACGTTGTGTTAGCAGCGAGAGTGAAGCACTCAAATTTCAGTGGTCAAATAGTAAAGATTTCTTTTGTGAGGTTCTGTTTCAATTCAATACTAATGAGAAAAGGGAATATTGAAATAAGCGGGGCTACAGAGTTTTATGAGCTTGTTTGCCACCTTGTTTTGTGTGAAAATATTGAGAATGTGCTTAAGCAGAGTCCTTAGATGTGTGTGGTTTGCAGAGAAGTAGGAAAGACAGGATAACATCCTGAAATGACTGTTTCTCAGAAGTGATACTGTATAGAATTATACTTGGTTATTTGTAGTTAGTGGCATTTTCTCCATATTTAGGGTTTTTTTTCCCCAATATGGAGTGTATTTGTTGTGGCATTGGACTCCAAGATTGTCATGAAACCCCACTTTTGTCGTGGGGAGCTGATGAACGCTAATAATGGCTCAAAGGGCAACTAAAGTTTGCTTTTAACACCTTTACCCTTAGGAAGTTTTGCAAATGGCTAGATGTATGTGCCTATACATATTCACACTTTATTTAATTTTATAAATGGAAGTTGGAACCAAGAATACAAGGACTTTGCTTTTATTTCTTTGCTTTCCCTCCTCTTTTTTTGGTAGAGGAAGCGTTTGACAGTCGTCAATAAAAGATAAAATAATTGATGGCTATCGGGATAAACTAAACACGTTTTGTGTGTTGATGCTGGCATAGTAGGAACTTTTCCAAGATGTTTCAGGCCTCATTCTCTGGTTTGTTTAAGGGCAGAGAGTAAGGTCACAAAGGAAATCAAACCCTGATGTGGAGAAATGAAACATGAGGCCTACTGACTTCTAAAAAACATTTTAAATAACATTCTCTAAGGTTTCATTTTATACTGAAGGCAGCTGTAATAAGTTTTGGAAGATGGTGTAAGGTTTCTATTAAAGCGAGATTTTTGCTTGCTGTTTTTGTACCCAAATGAAGGAGCGAGAGAGGTGGAATTAGAGCTTATTTGGTGTAAGGTGAGAAACTAAAAGTCCTCTCCAGAACTGTAAAACAGAAGTTTATATCTTCTACTGTAATTTACAAATTAAAAAATATTAAGCCGTTCCTAGATCTCTGAAAATGACACGCATAGCCGTGAAATAATTTAATAACTGCAACGCAAATGCACTTTTGCCACAAGTCAAATAAGACTGCTGCTTTGTAGTGTGCTGCCAGCGGAGCCTCAGTGAATAAATTCCCAGTAGATGCTTGCCGCATGCCAAATATATTGGACTGTATAAAAGATCCCATTGTTCCACGGGCATCATTATTTGCTATTACACTCGCAATGTTTGCTTGTGAAACAGTTTATTGGAAAGTAGTGTGTTTAAGAAGGAACGCTTGGTTTGAAATTCAGTTGATTTGGCTTCTCATGTCAAAGCTCTTACAGTGTGCAGCCTCTAAAAATAAATATTTAGGTCCGCTGGTTTTTACTTGTCTTTGAAAGAATTCTTAGAGAGGGGGTTGAGCAATGGGTGTTTCACTACTAATTCATAGATTGAAAGTATGTGTAGGTCAGTATTATCTTTACTTTATTGAAAGGAGTGGAAATGTTTGAGTTTGCCTGAAGAAGGTGGTGAGTTCCCAGCGAGGCTGAGGAGACTGCAACTCTCTGGAGGGTTTTTGGGGTGGGTGGCAGTGTCCGCCTCCCTCACTGGATAATAAAGCAATTTGGTAACCAGGGCTGTCATTTTGGTGACTTTCTCTTATGTGACATGTGGCCGAGAAGTTTTTATGCTTTGCCCACTTGTGCAGCAAAAGAAGGCCCTGGAAGCTGTGGAGCTGGCTCGTGCCCTGCTTGACCAGGAACATTTGATAAATCCTTAAGCAGTTAATAGATTAAAAGCTGTATTGGCTCACATGAAATACACTGCAGTTTTCCCAAGAACTCTGTATTTCCCTGTGGGCTGCTCAGAATAAGAGTGAGCTGGTATTTCTGCTGCTGTGTGGGTAAAGCAGAGCACAGCGATGGTGACAGGGCTGGTCAGGGTGTTTTGGAAAGCCGAGCTATCTGCTATCTGTATCCCGCATGAGGAATTTTGGTGCTGAGGCTTCTGCTGCTAGTTTGGAGAAATAGTTCTGAGAAAATATGCACTTTGGTATATTTTAATACATTAATCAGCTTTAAAATTCATCAGTAACCTTTCTTTTTAGTCTGTGGAGGTTTAGTCCAGTCATAGTATTTTAAAACGTACTTGTTACAATAGCACCGAAAAAAATGAGGTAGATATTTTATTTAATTCTTGCTGAGTTCAACTATGACAAACACTTAAAAGTTTTTAGGCAGGGTTTCTCCCCTCCCCCCAAACAGCTATTCTTTATATTACAAGTGTAGCGCTCGAGTCATCTCCTTTGAACTGTAGTTTTTGTTACAGGTTTTGGCTGCAGTGTTATTTCGGAGGAGTCAGCCAACAGGCTCACAGGGCTTTTTGGCTCGAGTTCACTTACAGTTTTCTTGGCAGCTCCGCTTATTTATGCATCTTTATTTCCCTCTCTCTCGCTCTCTCTTGCTCCTTCTGGCTCCCCCTCCCCATCGAACAGAGCGGTCCCCGCACAGACCCATCCTCCAGGCCGGGCTTCCAGCAAACGCCTCGGCCGTGGTCGGAGGCGACGTTGAGTTTGTCTGCAAAGTCTACAGCGATGCCCAGCCCCACATTCAGTGGATCAAACACGTGGAGAAGAACGGCAGTAAATACGGACCAGATGGACTGCCCTACCTTCAGGTTTTAAAGGTGAGGCTTTACAGATGCCGGCGATGGTGATGACTTCTTTAAAGCGTTGGGTTTATTTGATGTAAATCCAAGGATTTTGAGATCTTCATTTGAAAACGGAAGTGTTTATGTTACTAATGAAATAATGAGTTAGATAAACATTTGATTGTCTAAATGCTAATTGTTCAGCTTATAGCCACTGTTTTGCTTTTTTTTTTTACTTCTGTGAAGTCCTTTATCTCTGAATGTTTCAGGCATGACTTATTCGGAAAAAATTGAAAACTCTCCTAGAAACAGCATTGACATTTATATTTTGATAGAGCGCGTCCAAAACATACCCAGGAGAATCTACTCCGTTTCTTTCACGTTTCTTCAGCCCCTTTCTTTCAAAGTAACGTGGCATCTGCTGCCAAAAGCTTGTTGGCAGGACTGGCTTTTCTGGATGCTGAGCCTGCGGAGATGTCCATTTCTCGCTGGCGTGCCGCAGCGTATCGACAGTGTCATTCCTGTTGGCAGGCGTTCAGAGCAAGCCTGACCAAGGAAACCCCAAGATTTCCCGAGCTGGGTGGCATTGCCAAAACGCAGCACATTGGCAGGCAGGACACCCAGCTCTGTACCGTCTTGGTCCACCCAACAGCTGTACCAGCCCAGATGCTTTTTTTCCCCCCGTGCTGCTGTTTTCTGACTTCTCATGTGATGCAACAGATTTAAAAAACCCAAATGAACCCCAAACCCTCAATGTTTGGCCGCTGATCCCTATATGAAGCAGAAAGCATGTTCTTGTGACGCGTTGGTGGTGGGACCGTAGACAGATCGGTGACCATTTTGGGCAGCAGTGACATTGTTCTCCTGTGTTATTGGTCTATTCTAGCATTCGGGGATAAATAGTTCCAATGCTGAAGTGCTGACACTGTACAATGTGACAGAGGCGGACGCTGGAGAATATATTTGTAAGGTCTCCAATTATATAGGGGAGGCCAACCAGTCTGCCTGGCTCTCTGTTCTGCCGAGTATACAAGGTAACAATGTTTTTTAAAGCAAGCTGGATGTAGAAGCTGGAAAAACTGGTGCTTTGGGAGACTGCAGGCAGCTTATAGGATAACTCTTTGGCCTTCTGGTATTTGTGTAATCTTCCTTCGGTGATGCAACTGGTATTACACCAGCAGCCATGGAAAAATTCCCACAATATTCTGTGTGTGCCACAAGCACTATTTTCTGACCCTGATCTTTTTTCCCCCTCTTATGTTCTTGTCTTTGTGTCTGTGTGTTTACGTCCAGTTTTGTTGTTAACATATAGGGTACTCGTTGAATAATGTCATTGTTACCTAATTAGTGTATATTTTTATATATACATATGTATATATGTACATGAAATGTTCACATAGGTACCCACTGAAGCATTAGTCAGGTCAGTTCAGTCACTTACGACTTCCTTCACCACCTGTGACTGTGCAGGTGGGATGGTTTTCCAGTTGTTATTCACCCATTATTAACTGGGTAATAACCCATCAATAGCAATAAAGACTGGCAACAATGTTTCTGCAACTCACAACTAAATTTACTTTAAAATGGTCTGGTAAAAAATGTTGTTACTCCCTCATCTTGTATTTCCAAGTAACGTTTTAGAATGGAATAGAGACAAAAACCTTCAAATGATAATTTCTGTAAATCTCTATCGCAGAGACCTTGACATCGATGCCCTGCTGTGCCCATGGCACAGCTGGAAAGTTCCAGGTCTAAGTTTTACTGTATTTGTATGAGTTTGGATAATCACTGATACATGGATTGGTTTGGTCCACAATGACTTGTCCAGCCCCAGATTTAGCAAGTCTGGAAGGAGACCACAGATTATTATTATCATTATTATAATTATTATTATCATTATCAAATACCTAAGATTTAGAAAATATCTTTTATTTGCATCTCCTGGTTTTTCAACCTTTGGGGTCAGCTTTTCTCCCTGTGCCTTTAAGCCAAATATTACCAGGCTTCAGGTTAAACTGAGCAACACTGCATGACATTCAGTATTTTAAGTGCAGTGCAGTGGATGGTGCAAGGACCATACACTGCTTGAGAGCTACCAAGTTGTCATTTGGAGCAGAATTTGCCCTTTTTTGTTTATCCTTTTCTAGTAAACTCTTCCCTCTGAAACAGGTAACTACATGTGAAGGATACCACGCTCTGTCCTACCTTGTTTTCTCTTTGTTTTTCTCTCAACTTCCTTTTATTCAAAAAGAAGAAGAAAAAAATATATATAAAAGCTTTGTGGGTTAATTTTTCCATGTCGTGTGATTGCCTGCATGTCTAGGTGGTGAGTTTAGGTCTGGTGAAGGGTGTTGATTACTTTCCGAGGTGAGCTGGGACCTGTTGGGAAACGCCTCTGAGATGAGGGATTGTGGATGGGGAAGGAGCTTTGCATCTCTCCACCTCTGCCTTCACAAAGTGCAAAGCCCCGTGGCTCCGTCTCCCTATCCACAAGAATTCTCTCCATGTCTAGCTTTTTCTCTCGCTTCCCTCTCTTGTTTTTTTCTAGGCTGCCGGTGTTAACACCACGGACAAAGAAATTGAGGTTCTCTATATACGGAATGTAACTTTTGAGGATGCTGGGGAGTATACATGCTTGGCGGGTAATTCTATTGGGATATCCTTTCACACTGCATGGTTGACAGTTCTGCCAGGTATACACTGCTCTCTTTCTGTGGTTTTTCCTCTTGTTTTTGTGTTCTTTCCCCTTGTTGATTGCTGCAGAATTAGCACGGCTTCTGTCTCAGAAAAGGACTTTTACAATGATTTTTGTTAAACACAGTTATCTCAAGCCAATGAGTTGTTTTAGTGCATATCTGTGACTCCAAAAATCTAACAACAAAAAAGGGGGAGAGGGGGAATGGCTATTGCACATAATTGAAATATTTTTACATCTGTTAAGTGTTCATCAGAAATGCTAAGGAGCTGCACTTCCTTAGCACTTCCATGAGATAACTGCAAATCAGTATATTAATCATTGTAAACTTTTTCAAGAGGAGGAAATTCAAAGTTTCTTACGAAGCTTTGGGACTAATTTGGCCACAATAATGTACTGGTTAATTAAAATACCCGAGCTGTTCGATATGCTTAAATTCACGTTTGCTTATCATCCAAATCTCTTATGGAAATTGTAATTTCAATGCCAATGGATTGTGTACAGAAGCAGTGCCTTCCATATCTTGGGAACGGGCTCTGTGCATCTTTAAACATTGCATGCTCTAAGGAAACAAGTAGTCATTTGCTCTTACTGCAAAGCATGTCTTGCTGTTCTGGGGTTGATGATGTTTCTGTCCTTAAAAGAAACAAACATCAATGTGCTTTATTGCCTGAAAATTGTTATCAGCTGTTAGAAGATGTAACTGTAGTTGGTTTTGACACTGGTCACATTTTCTCGTTTATAACTGTTGGCAGCTGCCTTAGGAGTTCCTTTGAAAAAACACGAACCACCTGAGGTTTGCTGGGTCATCTTGCGCTTACCATTTATTAATTGTTAATCCTGAGTAAAAGGTTCAAAACCCGCATGTGCATATCGCCGAGGTTCATATTACAGTAGTAAAATGTTCCCGCTTTCTGCACATAGTTTCTTACCCTTTATTAAAACCTATTTAACAAGGCAACTTTATTACCAACACTGAGCCTGCGTGGTCTGTCACCAAGCAGGCAAAGCAGTCCTTGTGTAGCGCTTGCTTCTGCCTGCAGTGTTTGCATTTTGCAGTGTTTGAACAGCATTTTTTAAAACTGATTTTCTTGAATGAAATACTTCTGTAAGCCTAGAATGAGGCACAAGAAAATTTCGGCTTGAAACGTGCATTGCTTGTGGAGTGACCGCTGATTGCTGTGGAATGCTGTTTATCCGGGGGCTGAATCCCAGATAAAGGATTAGGGACAGTGTTTGCACATTTAACTGTCTTGAAGATAATTTCAAAACGGTTTCAGTCAGAGCAACAGCTATGTGTAACCACTCCCACTAAAGTCTAATCTCATAGACTGGTCACCACTGATGAGATTACTCAAAATATGCAGTCCTCACAAAAGAGCACTCGTTAGTTAATTTATTGCTCGCAATTCAGCTTTCGCTTGCGTTCTGCTTTTGAATCCACACTGGGCCCCTCAGAATACCTCAGGGGAGTGAGGGTACCCAGCTGAACCACAGCTCTGACTTGCATATAGAAACATGTCGGGCTGGTTCATCCTGCCTTCCATCTGGATTTTGAGATCCCAGTGAAAATTTTGGATAAGCAGGCAACGTAGGCTCAAGCCCAGATTGCAAATTGAGACACTTTTCTTTTAGGCTAGTTGATGCAATATGTTCTTAAGATGTGTCTTTATGTGCTTAGAAAGAATTACAGTGCTTTGGAAGTTTGAGCAACAAAATGAACCTGAGCCTAGTTTGAACACGTCAGTTTATTCTTTTTCCCTAAAATTATGGTTGATCATCCAGTACTTCAATGTAGATGTATCTGCCTATCTAGGCAGGCACATGTGTACATCTATATATGTATACATATGTGCACAAGCTCACACTCAGTGGCAGACTAAGTCAAAGCAGTGATATAGACAGAGGAATTACTCTCAAATTGCAAGATGGCCTGAACATTCACAGTATTCTGTATGTCACACAGCAAGAATTGTTGCTATTTTACCATTTCATGTTGTTCCAAGCCCTGTACTGAACCACGCTTGTACCGTGTGCTAACTCTATGGCATGATTGTTCCCTCCTAAAAACTTCCAATCCAGCTCCTGAAAAAGAAAAGGAATATCCAACGTCGCCGGACTACGTGGAAATAGCAATTTACTGCATAGGCGTCTTCTTAATTGCCTGCATGGTGCTGATGGTCGTCGTGTGCCGCATGAAGAACACCACCAAAAAACCCGATTTCAGCAGCCAGCCCGCGGTCCATAAGCTGACAAAGCGAATCCCTCTGCGCAGACAGGTAACAGAAAGTAGATAAAGAGTTAAAAAAATCTTTTACTATACAACCAAGCCAGCACATCCTTCTGATTGAAAGCTTTGGAAAGGGGAATAAATAAGCGTTGAGCCAAATTGTGGTAGGGGTGGGATTTAATCTGGCACCTGAGGCTGGCGTGGGAAGAGAGTACATTTTAACACGGCAATGTGCATCTCAAAGCAAGGAAATCAGAGCAGGGATGCTAGAGGAGAAATGTGAAAAATGGAATATGTTCTGTATTAGCAGTCTATAGATGGAAAAAAAAATGTATTTCAAGGATTTTGGGGCCTGATCCTGCAGCTCATTGAATTCAATGGAAAAATTTTTACTGACTTAATGGATTTTGGAACAGAATTTTATTTAATTGTGTATTTATAATGTTCCTAAGGTGACTAGTATTGCAGTAACTAGGTACCAAATACAGAGGAGTATTTTTCAGGAAGAATTTTGAAGACTGAAGGGAGGGAATTTCATAGCCAAGCATCCAGAAACTACCCCAGAAATGAAAAAAAGACTGTAATAAAGTAAACCTAGGGGAGATACTACATCAAATCTCAAACAGTTTGATTAAGATGCTGATGCTTCTGAGTGAGGTACAAAAGCAAGTATCAGATTGAAAGTGTGCACAACAGCGTGGCATAAAATGTATTTTATAATTGCTTGTGGCTGGCAATGAGCATTTCTGGAGAGGGCAACACCTCGAGCAACAAACCAGTTGAACCAGTAACAGGCCTTCGGCTTTGTCATAGGCCATCGCTTGCCAAAACGGCCTCCATTCCCACATATGATCCTTTCCTGAAAGACCTGTTTCTTTTGAAGCTGGAGTTTAATATGTTTTGGTTTTGTTTTGTTGCAGTAGGTCCTCAGGATAGTCCTCAAACCCACCAAATCACCCCCTGGGTTCAGCCCTGGGTTGGTGTCTGAGGTTTTGGTTCACCTTGTTATTCAAAACGGGGCCCGTCAGCAGGGGCTGGACCCAGGCTCTGGGTTTGGATCTGAGGGTTTAGTTCAAGTCCATCACCATTGGCCAGAAGTGGGGTAGAGCTTATTTCAGACATTATTAATCTTTTTCTGAACCCTTTTATTCAGGGTTTCTGAATATCTGTGGTTAGAAATACTACAGAGAAATCCCTCTAGTACTGCTTTAGCTGTCTTCCTCTAAAGTACAGTATTTTGCAAACTCTTGAGACGGGGGAGATGAACTTTGTCTGATCTGAAAAATACTTGGTTAGTTTTGTGACCAAAAATGTTAATTCCTGTTTTGTCTGACTTGGCTACATGTTGGGGTGTTTTGTTGTAATTTTATGATTTTATTCATTTGCTTGAGGACCAGTGGGAAGGAGAGAGACTTTTGCCTTTGAGTATATCCAAAAGATTGATGAGAAGCCCTCAGCTCAATTCACACATGTCTGTGGCTAAAATTCTGTGTAGCTTCCTGGACAAAGAAAAGGCTTTTCAAATGTTGTGTACTTAACCAGAGCGCGATACATATCAGCTGCTGGTATAAAAGGCATTTATTAGATTTCTGCCTAAATGCAAAACCATCATAATGACTCAGAGATAAGTTGACGGCATAGAAATTACCTCGGGTTTGGTGTGAGCTCAGTTGTGTTAGTTGGAAATGGCTCCTCGGGGGGAGAGCGTTATTTCATTGCATGCGACAGCAGTGCCAACCACTGCCCTCAGTTTAGTTATTTATCACTAAATGATGCAATATGGACCTTCTCCAAAGCTATTGTTTACACAGAGGACAAAATCCCTGTCTTATAACATGCTTGTCAGATTGGGTTTTATCGGTTTATATTGGTTTTCTAGGTTTTCTCAGCAAAAATGTCATTTTGCTTTTAGAAGTGGGAATAGCTTTTTGAAAACCAGTATCTGTTTGGAAGTGCGAATCCTATTTCAACTCCTTAGCAAAAATTCCCCTACTCTCAATTCTCCCGAGTACTTTCTTATTAACAGGAGTTTCTCATGGAAGGGCTCTCTGCTGTTGTATCTTCACAGAGAAAAAGGCAGCTACTATAAGTGATAAAAGAAATCTGTGTTTCTGTTTTGGTGATTTCACTGCTCATTTCACTAATTGCTTGTGTTAGCTTGCAAGGGCAGGATGAGACGAGCAGCCTCTGAAATTGTGCTCATCAACAGTGAAGATTTCTTCAATTTTCAGTCAGTCTCCACAGTCTCTAAGGCTGCAGCAGTTGTTTAATTTCTGCACCTTTTAAAGCTGGTTTTGGATTTGAGAACTGTTGTCACAAATCAGGAATAAGAAAAAAAACCAGTTCAGGAGGTGTTTTATTTAATGGGTGTGTGTTTCTGGATTATTCAGCTCGGTTTGTTTTGTTCCACTGCCAAGTTTACTTCTTTGTTTCAATTTATTTGTATTTCAGAGGACTGTGTTTAAGGTCTGGTGAGGTTTTGTCAGTAAATTATATTTATCTGTTGATCACTGAAGGTTCTCCCTTGGCTTTGTGCTGTCTGGAGGAGGGATTGAGCAAGTGGCTGAGTTGTGGAAAGGGTGGATGAGGGCGAGCAGGGTTGATGCTGGTGGCAGGTAGCCTGCATGAGCTGGGCAGAGATTTGGGGCTAGGTGATGGGATTCGTTGGGATTCCAGAGAGATGAGGCCATAGACTGGGGAATTCTTGATGCTCTTTTTGATGCTCTCTGCCGCTGGGTCGAGCTCCCTAAGGATCAGGGTATGAAAATAATCTTAGTTTACAAAGAGGCGTTTGCACGACGGCGATGCCATCCTGTCTGAGCGGGATGAGAGTCTTGCTGAGTAACATATGGTTTGGTTTGCAGGCCTGGGTTCTCGTGCACTATCTAGTCTGAGCTACTACGGGATTTTATCATTCCCCACGTGCAGGCATTTCTTCCCCTGCCAAAATGCGGTTCTTTTCACATTCGTAGGAGGGGTCATGATGAAGTCAGGAATTATCAGTTCCCTCCCCCTACAACCCTCAGCCTCACTGGGATCTGGTACTTGGTTTTTGAAATAGAAACTGCTTTCAGGGAAATGCAGCAAGCAGTCTCTTTTATTTATGTAAAAGCAGAGAGGTGCAGAGCTCGGTTGGTATTAGCCGTGTTCTGCACAGCAGTACCAGCTCGCAAGGGCTGGGGAAGAAGTATTTGTAGGATGGAACATCAACAGCCAATTTGCAGTATAGGCTTTAGGTGACGGGTTCACCAAACCAAAAGGTAAAGGATAGCCTTCAATAGGGTATACATCGATTGTGTAGAATTTTTTTCTTTATATAAATAAACTATAATGAAAACAGACAAATAGATGCTGTGGCTCTAGAAGATCCTGTCACTTGTGATTTTCCCAAAGTCAAGTAGAAGTGTTTGTCATCGCTAGATCGTCCAAATTTGGACCCTCTCAACTTGGGTGCATATAACTGCCTTAAATAGGGAGGAATGGTTTCTAATGCTTAATATTTTCAGTACGTTCTCATTAATTTAGATCTGCTGTGATCCTGTTGATTCTAATCCTTCATAAAGATACAGTGAGCACGTTTGGGATGAGCAAAAACTGACTGGTTTAAAAAGTAAGACTTCAGCTCACCAAGCAAAATAGGTAATTCAAAGTGATCATGGCAGCTGGAACCTAAAAAAAAGAATAGTAGTCTGGATCAGGTAATGTAACATAGTATTTCACATAGTATTGAGTTGTAAAAATGTCATTCATTTTAAGGAATAGACTGTGAAATACAGATTAATGCACGGCTGCCAGCAGGGTATGTTGCAAGGAATTTTCCTGAATACCTGTTTTAGTTTCTTGCTTTATTCTTGGATTTCTCTGTATGGAAACCGTTGACTTGTCTGGTGGTAGTATTTGTTTATTATTTTGTTGTTGTATAAGTGTTAAAAAGAAGGAATGCTTTTTTTGAAAAGGGGGGTGCTGTATGTGTTTTAAAAATTAGGATTCTTCAGTTTCACGTGGTGCATTTAACTTTATCTTTTCCTAGGTCCAGTCACTTAGGTGGACTGTTTCTATCAACAGCTAATAGCATTACCTACTAATTATTATTATTATTATGCTAATAGCATTACCTACTAATTATATCTCTATACATATATGCATATGATTTCAAATTAACTTTTATAGCAGAGCCTTCCAAAAGACTGACAATTATAGGAAATCACTGCATGGCTGCTATAATCTCCCAGCATGAGTGCCAGAACTGACAGATCTAGGCTTCGGGACATGGTATAAATCATCAGTGAAGGAAAACACCCTTCATAATCAATTACAGACAATTGCACCCTGCTCTGCAGCTGATTTTGCCACATGGCATTTAGAGATTCCAGCAAAGATTTGTTTGTTTTAAATGCTCCACTGCTTAGAAATGCTTGTAGAGCATTATCTCAGAGCTGATTAAATAGAGTGTGTTGGCCGAAGGAAAAATACGTTGTTAAAATGGGGATATAATCATGCATTGCTGCTTGAGTTTTGGACACAGTGGGCTTTTCTCCTTCTGAGGTGCAGAATGGGAGCTAAAGGTCTGTCTGAGGCTGGTACTTTTCTTGGTTCTGGCCTCCTAAAAGCAGCAAGGAACCACACAAGGAACATGGTGGAGGCCTGCAGTCCTGCTGAGGTTAATGTATACTGCAATAGTCCTTTCAGTCTTCTGCTCCAGTCAAGCTGACTTCTACCTTCCTTTAATTAAACATTCAAAATACCTCCTTAGCATAGTGTCATCACTTAAGAGGTGTCGCCAACACACTGAGTAGAC
>NW_010161684.1:0-1143 GCF_000695765.1 Mesitornis unicolor | reverse complement strand
GCCTGGAGAGTTGGGGCTTATATGCTGAAGAGAACAAGATGTTGCTTGTTGTGTAGTGGGAGGCGTAGGGAGATGATACGATCGTAATGGCCTGTCGGCAGTTTTTCAAGTTTGGAGATGATGGAGTTTTCAATCATGAAACCAACTCCTGAGAGATGACTTTCGGTTTTGGGTTTGCCTGACCAACAGAGTGTGTAGTTGGCACCATGTTCTTTGAGGCTGCCATCCTCACGGAGACAAACTTCACTGAGAGCACCAATGTCGATGTTAAGTCATGAAAGCTCGTGGGCAATTAGAGCAGAACGACGCACAGGACATCCACTATCCGCAGTATCAAGCATGGTTCTAATGCTCCAGCATGCGAGTGTCAGTCTGAACACACCTTTGGAGGGAGGTGTATGCCTTTGTCTCTTTGTGTTTGTTCGACCGCATCAGAAGATGCCTGTTGGCTGCGGTTAGCCAACCGGGTGGAGAGTGGAGATGAACATTGGTTAGGCCACCTTTTCTAGGCCCCTCTCCGTGTGGAGCAAGCAGTGCTCTCCTTGAAAAAGGCCGCTTGGTCATTCAGGATGCTGCCGAACAAGACTGTCATCTCCTGGGTCAGTCTCAAGTGAACAGTGTCCTGAAACGCCTGCATGCAGGGTTGGGTCT
The DNA here is from genome assembly GCF_000695765.1 of Mesitornis unicolor. Classification (NCBI taxonomy): domain Eukaryota; kingdom Metazoa; phylum Chordata; class Aves; order Mesitornithiformes; family Mesitornithidae; genus Mesitornis; species Mesitornis unicolor. The sequence continues at coordinate 492 of NW_010161684.1, read as the reverse complement.
GCAGTTTCCAGTGCAACGCAACGCCTGCCGTTTCGACCTTCGCCTGTCGCTACAGGACTTTAGAAATGTGGATGTATCCTTCGAGCCTGCGCAATGGATTTTTTAGGTGAGGCCATGCACGAAACTGGTCCCACCCTTTACTCCTAAGCTTAATCTGCCAGGGCCTAGGGAGCTTGGACGGTGACAGCGAAGTCCTCAGGATGTAGGTTTAGTTAGAGTATCCTTCTCTGAGATGGATGGCCTTACAGGGCTAAGCGAGCTCCATCTGCCTGGGTTTGGGGTTAAAGCTGTCCTCCTAGGAGGGTTGCTCAGAGGCTAGCGAGCCCATCCTACTCATGGACACACTTAATCTGACCCTTCAGTTGAGACCTGACTGGCATGCCATCAGTAGGGTCTCCCATATGCCACCACCAGCATAGCTCGCAAACTCATAAGGGCATGCAAGCTTCACCCCCGCATACCCCCTCAAACTGGCCAACACCCCTCAAGACC
>NW_010161683.1:50384-71631 GCF_000695765.1 Mesitornis unicolor | reverse complement strand
CTTCTTAAAGGTCCTTCTGATTTTCGGCAACGGTTCCTTCCTTTCTCATGCCTCCTTTTAATGTTCCGAGCCTAAGTCAGATGTTTGCACATACAGATGCTGAATCTCTCTGTAAGTGGCATAAAGGTGTCGTATCAATATCTCTTGTGGGGGGGGTTATATTTGACATGGTTGCCTGACCACCAGAACAGCCGAGGTTGTTCAGGAGTTCCCTCAACACTTTTGCTTTACTCTCCCAGGAGAACCACTCCTGTCATTGCAAACTTCTCTTTCTTCCTAACGTGAAAATAGTGGATTTTCAAAAGGGAGGTGGTCAAGGAAGCATGCATCTTTGAACCTAAACATCATAAATACAGAGTATGAAAGAAACTAATTTAAACCAAAACCAGGATGATGACAATGGCCGTGATTCTTCATGTGGTTATTTGGCAGAACATAATACAGTGTGTTTCACAGCGTGTTTTCAAAGTGTTACTGATTTCTGTGGTCTGTGTGCTATTCCTAAAAAGAAAGAAATCTAGAAAATCTACCCCTGAGATTTAAGTACACAAAAGGATGCTATTTGTGAGATTGTCATATTTCAGCTTGACTGTCACAGACAGAGCATACAAAGAAGCTATGAAACAACTTGACTTAAATTATGAGTGTGTGAAATTTAATAGAGAAAAAAACTCAAACATGTTGTTTTAATTTTGATCTGGGTCCTTACCGCAGACCCCCCAGCACCATCTTGAAGGAAAGGTCCTCATCCTGGTCCTCTTTAGAGGGGAAGACTTGTAGAGCTTTCTGGCTTCCATGACAAAAGAGAAGATGAAAAGAGGGAACAAAAATTCAGAAGGAAACCAATCCCAGAGTACACCACTACTTGGTGCATCCTGTTTTCTTCTTCATACAGACCTAGTTCTGCTGAGGTCCTGTGTCCCTCACCTTTCAGCAAATGCTTAACAATTCATGGGAATGTGGAGTCTGCAATGTGCGATCTGTCCTTCTCTATCACATTCTAACAACCCAGATGCTATGATCATGGACTCCTAAACACTCCTGAGATAGTCAAGAGTTAACTTCCAAGTCTAGTTTCATACCAATCTTTTCTTGAGCCCTTTCTGTATCAGACATTGATCAGAGGAAGCGGCCTGTTCCACAGGCAGTAAGCACAGTTCCTTTTTCTGTGTCAACAGCTTTGTCTTTTGTAGCAAAATGCATAAAAATGCTGTGGGTTGTATGGCATCAGACAGGTATGGAGTGTTAAGGGATGATTAGGCAGAATATTGTTGTCTATGTTGAAGAGAAGAATTGGTATTTTCCTGATGCGAGGGAAACTTTTAGGACAGTTTCCCATCTCCGTACATTGCCATAACTGTACTTTGCTGTTTCTTACATTTTTGTAAACTGCTGTAGTGTGCAGTATATTTGACCCCGTGATTATGACTGAAATGTTTGGAGTTAAAAATGATTTTGTTGAGAGCAGGCTGACATGCTGATAAAAATGAACTACATTCCAGACCAAATTTCAGTATAGTACATATTTCAAGGCCACTTGATGCTTTGATATCACAAAAGCAAAGGTCTTTTGCAAGTGCAAGTTTAGTATCTCTGGTTTCTGGGTGGTTTTTTTCCTGGGAGTTACTGTTCCAAAGGCACAGTTTTATCTAAAAATCTGCTTGCCTTATCTTAATAATAGTGTTGTCCTTTTACCCCCTCTTATTTGGCTTAAGGTGTAGCAAAGATCTATATTAGTTTAGTGTCTTCTCATTCAATTAAAACTGTTCGATACATGTGCCATACAGTGCAGTCAGCAGCGTATCTTAGAAAATGCTCCTTTGGACGGTACAAATATGTAATATTGAGCTGTACAGTTTAATATATTCTTCTGAAGGAGGATCTGTGCTTTTTAGGACAAAACCACTAGCTTTTATTTTAACCACTGAGGCAAACTGAGTTCATTAGTGAGCATAATAGGATTAGACATGAAAAAATGGACCCAAACTTTCTAATCTCATTTGAAAGGAGCCTCTCCAAAAGCAGACAAATGCTTTCTTTTTGCTGCCTTTTTGAAGCACCATTTTGCCGAAGCTGACTCAGATTGATAGAATAAGTAAAAAGACGAGTCACATTCTGCAGAGTGACATTACGTCTGACTAAGGCAGTAAGAAGCACTTGCCTTCAATAAAAGGAAATGTATTCCACTTCCTATTAAGCTTCCCCTCTGCTTCTTATTAAGTTCAGGTAGGTGTAGTTCCTTGATACAAAAATATGTATCCAACATTGACTTTCTCCTTTGGTTGAGGACACTAACTAAACGAAGTGATCTCAGCATTGGTGGTTGCTTATTATCTTTCAAACACATAAGTGTAGCGGGTTCCTTTTGAATGAAGTGCTACGGTGCCGCAGCGCAGCGAACCTTGCCCAGGTGGCTGCCTGCGTGCGAAGCTCCTGCTGCTTTCCCAGCTGAAGTGTGCTTGATCTCTCCTCCGTCTCCGCAGTTAGGGGTCTATTGTTACGCTCTCATCTGAAAGCTTGCAAATGCCATTTGGGTGTGATCAACTGCTCATGGAAGATTACGACCCTGTGGATCAAAGTGAACCATACGTCGGAAAGGGGCTCTTAAGAATTTTAAAGGTTTAACATATAAAGATAATTACACAGTGTGATTTAGAATTGTTTCTGTACTTGTCACTCATACTTTTATGAGCTAAGCTCGTACTGCAAGTGCACATGCCAGGAGTGCTTTTGTATAGGAACTGTAATTGTGGCTTACCAAAATTCTCGCAGAATTTCACTTTTACAGAAGTTGGGTACATATGAAGTAAACCTTTGCTACCTAAAGATTTTCTATAGCCATTTTGTTTAAGACTTGTAACAATTTCTTTAGGTTTCCATATAATGAATGTTCACTGATACTGTAGTGAGATTTTAAGTTCTTTTGTTTTGTGCTTGACTAATAAGTCACTTTCTTCAGACCAAGGACTGAGGAGTTCAGAAGTTCAACAGTAAAAGCGATATAGGGTAGTCTGCCATTTGAACACTATCAGTAGTGAAATACAGGTGACTGACTACAACTTTCGGTTATTCTGTGTGATTCACAGGTGAGATTAAAATATTGCTCTACATTTGAGAGTTGTCTCTGAGAAATTACCTTACACGAAAAGCTAAGGATTCTAAAACAATTCTGTGTTTGTCTGTTAGCAGGGTGATTTGTAATGGTTTCTAAATAGTAGAGAGGAGCTGCAGCCTTGTCTAACACTGACCTTACCACTTCACATGACTGATTTTGTAAGGATCTACATGTAGGTGTTTAGATGTTTCACTGCTTCGGTCTGACATAAACTAATGATGTAGACTGGCTAAACACGGTGACATGATTAAACAGTGATGTTAATTAGTGGCTTCTGTGAGAGACTTGATCCCTTTTTTTAGCAGCATTTGTTAGGCATGTACAGAAGTTAAAGGGACAGAAGTGGATGTTTTCTTTATAGCATCTGTTAATAGCATTAAGAGTTCAGGAAAAACATTGAAACTCTCTGGTAAAAAGCGTAAGGTCCATCTTCATGCCCCACGGTTGTGCAAAAACAATGTCTTTGTGTGAAGGGAAATGGCAATTTTCTGCAGGCAGTAATCATCTGTACTATTACTTAGATGTCATGTATTGATGATCCTATTTCAATCAAACATATCTCATTCAGAGAGCTTTTGATGGGAGGAATTTTTGGAAGGGTTTAGGAAGGTTAAATCTGTGAGACATGGCTTCCATCTGGAATGCATTAGCTACAAAGATTTATTAGCCTGAGTGCCTCTGCATAATGTTCCATGGAAAGCAAAGCCCTGCATCTAATTTCCAGCATGATGTCTATATGAGAAGTGATCTTTGAAATATCATAGGTGACAATCAAGTTTGTTATAAAAATAGTAAATGCACAGGATTTTCATGGCGGCTATTTTAAATCCCTCATGAGGGCTGCTAAGCAGGTAGTTGATTTGTTGACAAATGATAAAACTGTAGGAATAGCAACATGCATGACATTTTTAAACAGGATGGACTCTTTAAGCAGTAAGAGTCGCATCAGGAAAATTATCAACATTTAGTGGTTGCTTAACTCTGTGAAGGATGGCATTAGGAAATAATAGAGGCAATATTTAACTTTCTGTTTCAGTGTTTTCTGATTAAATCTGTTTCAAGAAGTGCTGCTTCTGATCAGCAAGCAGGAGGGAAAGAGCTTTACAGATTCTAACGCATTAGTAAAGCTCGTTCCCTGCAACTCTAAACCGTTTGATGGCAATTAAAAATTACTAACATAAGGACAGTACTGGTTGCAGTAAAAAAGTGAGGTTTTGTAAGTCTGCAAATACATAAAAGAATTCAGTGATGTGCCTGCTACACAACGTTTCTCCGCAGAATTGTCAGGGTACGGTGATTGGATTTCAATCAATGATGAGAGAAAGGTGCCTAAGAAGCCTTTAAAATCTGACCCATTTAAGCAGGACAGTGAATTGCTAAATATTAACTAAATATTAACCGCTATGTTGATGATGATGCTGTTTCTGAAAGCCTGGGAGATGGCAACTTCTTTTCTGTAAACGGGGTTTCAGTATATTAAGTCTGAAGTTGTCAGTACTCTCCAAAATTCCCAATAAAATAATTTTAAATAAATAATCATCATCATGATCTCTCCATTCCTGTCTTCTCCTTGGCCTCTGAGTCGTGGCTGGTTCTGTGCTTGTAGAATGGATGCCAGTAGAAGAATATTATATATTAAATGCACTTAAAAATGATATGGAGGATAGAGGAAAAATAAAACCTGACACTTTTTAGAGGAATATAAATGTAGAATTAGAACTGTGAACAAGGAGTCTGGATATGTGACTTGTGTCTCAGCTTTACTTCAGAGAGAACTTCTGTGAGCCCAGGTAAATTAAGGTTTTGGTGCTATGTTATTTCCATTTGTGGAGCTGGGTGCGTGGCGTTAGCTGCTTTTGCATAGGAATCCTGCTTTAATTATGTAACAACTATTAAACTCTTTCTAAAAGAAGAAAATCCATTACAGGTAAAATGCTTTATGTGTTAGTAGAAAAATCCATTGCTAAAATATACCAAGTATTCCCTCTTACAGGCTGTCTTGTCAATGAGCTGGAGTATCAAAGTGAATATCTTTTTCAGATGATTTCTAGTTCAGGCTTTCTCCCATGCACATCTGTGTGTACATATTTCTGTACATAAGTGTATATCATAATATCAGCAAATACCCTCTGTTTTTAATCTTCTTTATAGAATCTATTAACTGAAAAATACAGATTATCAAATGCAGAATATATTTTTGGGGAATTTGTACTCTCGTGGCTTCAGAAGTCTGAAACTCTGTGTAATACCTGGAACATGCTAGTGAAGAAAGACCCCAGAAATCTGCGAGTTGCATCCAACAGCACCGCTTGTTGACTCATTAGTAAGTGTTAAAAGTGTTAAAAACACAAAGATGGCAAAATGTGAAGGACAACAATAACTATCCAGCTTTGCCATCTGTGTGTTTTGGGCCTAGATCAAGGTTTACAGTTTTTAAATTGCCAATTCGTTTGGCAAAGGGTTGGGTTTAAAAAAAAATAAATCAATAGTACTTTAATCTTCCCAGGGAGTTTGGTTGGTTCAGCAAAGGGTGTTCAATCCATTTATTCCTGTCCAGAGGGAGGAAGGTAAGAAGACTTTAAGGAGATCTTCCATGGCACCAAGAGGATTGAAAGAATGATTCACAGCAGAGAAGTGGACTTCTTCTTCCTCTTTCTCCACCTCTGTTCCCCATTCAGGTGGGATGTGAGGGCCAAGGGAACTGTTTAACTCTTAGAACTCCTCCCTCTCCTCATTTAAAGTCTTGCTGTGCAACAGCAAAGAGTTAGTATGTTAAGTCAGGATGTTACCGCTTCTAACTGATCCTACAAGAGAGATGGTACTGAGATACGTTTCCATTTTAGTGTCTTTGACTCTTACATTTTGGTTTTTGAGAGTTAGTTATAAGTTTATTTCTGAGTGACTTTTCGATACTTGAGCTCATTACTTCCTGCTGTGTGATTCCTGAGAGAGCAAAGTAGGACAGCTCATGGTCATTTACTAGACTCATTCATGGCAAGAGGTGTCTGTTTAGACAAGACATGCATTATGTCATCAGGAGGAAGTGTTTCATCGGAATGAGTTGTTCAAACGTGCTGTGGATGTGCAAGTGCCAAGGCAAACCTGGAAGAGAGAAACTGGGCAGTTTGTTGATGAGTTACCCTCTCAGAAAGATAAGCTCCCCTACTTGCTTCAGAAAGATCCAGTATTGTCCTGATGGGATGAGGGGGGGAGCATTGGGAAGAAATGGGTTGAATCATCTGACTTTAAGGGAAGGATTGGTAATTGTGCAGTGCAAGTTTCTATTCCAGCCAGAAAAGCCCTTGAAGGCAAAGAGCGGTGCTAAGGAGTCACTGGCCATTAGATGCTTCTGTGAAAGGTATTCCTTGTGCGTGTTTCATTCACGCACACATGTTTACTGTGGTAAGTACGTGGGAACAAGTGGCTGATGTACAGTTAATACTGTATTTTCAGTTATGTATCCTGTTCTCAGTAATTTCTTTTCAAAATAAACTTCTCTTCAGACAAGTGCTAAAAGAACTCCTCCTCATTGTGTTGGTGTGCTTGTGTTTCTCCTAGACTGTAGGAGGCAGCTGGCAGGAAAGAGAAACATTATCTTTATAAAACATTGATGGGACAGATTTTCAACTGTGGAGGTTGCACGGCCATTCAGTCCTTCTTCTCCATCCACTTCAAATTGCGTCTGCCACAACCGATGCTTCTGGTTCTCAATATTGGTATCCCCCCACAGTAGCAAGCATAGCAAGGAGCTGACTCACCGTAATTAGTCAGCAGGTTTCAGCCAGTGAGCTGTTAGGTAGTCTCTGTTGAAAATGGGGCTACTTCTTTTCCCTCTAGAATCCCCAAGAGAATGCAGCACTGCATCTCAAAATTACTGACGTCCTCTTATGATTAGGTGGAGAGAGGTTCTCCTTCCCCTCTACTCTGCCCTGGTGAGACCACATCTGCAATATTGTGTTCAGTTCTGGGCCCCTCAGTACAAGAAGGTCAGGGAATTGCTTGAAAGAGTCCAGCACAGGGCCACAAAGATGATGGAGGGAGTGGAGCATCTCCCTTATGAGGAGCGGCTGAGGGAGCTGGGTCTCTTTAGCTTGGAGCAGAGGAGACTGAGGGGTGACCTCATTCATGTTTATAAATTTGTAAAGGGCAAGTGTCGGGAGGAAGGAGCCAGGCTCTTCTCTCTGATGTCCAATGATAGGACAAGGGGCAATGGGTGCAAGCTGGAGCATAGGAGGTTCAATCTGAACATAAGGAAAAACTTTTTCACTGTAAGGGTTATGGAGCCCTGGCCCAGGCTGCCCAGAGAGGTTGTGGAGTCTCCTTCTCTGCAGACATTCAAGGCCAACCTGGACGCGTTCCTGTGTGACCTGGTCTGGGTGATCCTGCTCTGACAGGGGGTTGGACTGGATGAGCTTTCGAGGTCCTTTCCAACTCCTAATATTCTGTGATTAAAAGTCAAACTCAGATGCAGGTCTTCAGTAAGGAGGGAGTCCATAGCAAAAACCTGCACTAAGCTGAGCCAGCATCAGCCCTGTTAGAAATGGAAGCTGCTATAGAAGGCAGCGTTCATGCCCTTTGTCTATGGTGTACTGCAAGTTTCTTCTACAGCAAGTGGTTTTAAATGTCAAAATGAGTACTGATATTTCTAGCCATCCCATGCACGATGGACTAGCTTTAACCGGTTGCACACCATCAGCTGCATTTAGAATTGTTTCAAATGTTTACTAAGCATATTCTCATTTGTAGTTTCTTCTAGTGGGAATATTATATACTGCTAGATTGTTGTCTCTCCTTACGAAGACAAAGATCTGGTTTTGGAGCATCTGATTTTTGATATATTGCAAAATCTGTCAAATGCAAAAGCTATTGTTAATTCCTCAAATACCAGAATCTACAGTTCACAGTGGTGTGTGGTGTGGAGCTAAGAGAGGAATCTTGCCCTTTGTGTCTGTTTACTCATTCAAAGTATTGAATAGCATGTATACTGGAGCACGGGAAATGTCCTTTGTAAGTTAGAACAGTGATTGTGTTAATATAAGCAAACCCAAAGCATGTGTTGAATGCTTATCAGGCATTAGAATCAATAAGTAGTCTTTAGATTTAAAATTAATGATTTTCTGTGTTCTCCAAAAGTCAAAATCTCTCAAAGTTGTCTTTGTTGCTTCTGATTTCTCCCAAGAGAGTAAGCAGGGTGTGATAAATCATCATACCCACAAAATAAACAAAGTGCCTGACAAAAAAGACTTGAATTAGACTTAAAAGAGGAAATCCCTGCCTTAAACATCTTCAATATTTTGAAGTTGTAATTGTGGAAATGTAAAATTAAAACAAGATCTGGTGCAGCTCTAAGCTAACACTGTTGCAGAGATGTTAGAAAGAGCTTAAACACTGTCTTGACATAGGAATGAGGTCGTGTTGTTGGATTAAGTCATCTGACTGTCCCTGCTCTTTATTTGATGAGTCTTTTACGGGTTTACTTGATAATGCCAAGTGATGTAGAAAATTTAAATACATAAAAACATCCGCAGAATAGCTGACTAAGAGCAAAGACCCTTTACACAATCTTCTCTGAAAAAGAGCAGAATAAGTTATAATTTTGAAAGGCTTAAGAATGGAATTAATAAATAAATAAGCACATAAACATATATCTGTTCATAAAAGGAAACATAAGAGAAACCTAGTACATGAAAATGAAACATTGTAAAGGACATTGTTGTGAAGGACAAGCTGACTTTGTGCTGAATTTGACTTTATGTTAAAAACTGTTAAAATACACATAGGAAAATACGTTTTGAAATGTGAAAGTTGAGATATAAACTTATAAAAGACTGAAGCTCTTGTTATAAACTAGCAGCAGCAGTATTCTTTTCCTCTAATGTCCCTTGTTCAGGTGGCAATGGAAACGAAAGTGAGGACATCTCTGGATAATGCTACAAGCCTAATGCAGAAGGAAAAATGATTACAGATAAAAAGTGTGTATCATTCTACAACATGCCATGCAGCGTTGGCTATTCCTCACGTGGTGATTCATCCCTGTTCATGTTGCAGTAGAATTTCTATTTTCTTCTCTTGCACTCAGATTTGTAATGAATTTGGAAATTTCTGTCCCATTACTTGCTCTTTGAGGGTCATACTCTTAGGGCTGTTATCCTGTATTTGTGTAAAACCTGTCACTGACAAAAAATCTGCAACACACTAAAGCATCATCTGCAAATGGAATACAATGTAACCTTTCAGAAAATTCACTCAGGAAGGCCTCTGAGGAACAAAACAAATGTCTGCCAGTAAGTAGTAAAATTTTGAAGCTATGACCTGTGCCTACTATGAATAATCAAATAGTGATTTAACTGTGAGATGGGTACACTCTTATTTTAGGAATTTATTGACTTACTCCATTAAGAAAAGAGAAGTGTGAAACTAAAATGTATCATCAAGAATCTGTAGAGACAGAGGAGAAAATCCACCTGGTACGAACAGTAAGGTGAACTGTGAGTTAGAAGACGAGGCAGTGAACCATCTCCTTCCATTCTGAAATAAACATGTTCAGCCCTGAGACAGCAGGCTATTACAGGATTCATAAAGCATGTTTGGGCTAAGAGAACATTTCTCCCAAAAGTTAAATTCTTTTGAATAATCTGACAGAACATGCTTTTTTTGAGGCAGTAGTAGCCCTTTTAAGCCATAGAGCAGAAGGTGTTATGCTAAATAAAGCCCTTGGAATGTTTGGGTGAACTGCTTGCCTTCTCTTAAAGAAAATTTGACATGTTGACATTCCTTCTAAAATTTTGATCTATGATAATCCACGTAAATCCCGCCTAGTCAGTTAGCTGGTGTGTGATTTTCTCTCAAGTGCAGTACCTGATCACCCTTTCCTTTCAAGTGCTGGTGACCTCTGAGCAGGTCAGTTTGCACCTTGCTAGTCTCGTCTTGGCATGCCTCCAAAAGGCGAAGGGGTCAGACTTCTGTTAGTAAGCCAAAAAGGAAAGTTCAATCTGAATGCTTAACAAGAGAACAGAGCATTCTGCAGTAAATGTTATTCTGACGCATAGCGGCAAGCGCCAGAACTTAGTTTGGGAACTTCCTAGAGCACAGATAATAAATTGCACTCACCAATAGTTAATGTATCATTTTTACCAACGCTCGTGAGCTCTGAGCAAGTTTCTCAACTCACCACAGAGGTTTGTGAGGTTCTGTTCTGTAGTGGTAGCGTACCGATAATTCTGATGGACATTAATGGGAGCTCCTGGAGTATGCTATTGAGCTCGTAAGATTAATGTCATAACCACACATAAGCATCACTACAAGGCCTGACAGTGATTTGGTCTCTGCTTCTTGCTTTATCTAAATCTCAGCTTTTAGTTCTATGTGGAAATCTCTATGACTCTTTTGGAATATGTGATAAACCTGCAGTTTCTGACTGAGTTCATTAAGGGCTGTCCTTACGGGTTTATACCAGAACAGCGCCCAGTGATGCTAGCGTACTGCAGCATTGGCCTACGGACACCAAGCAGTTGTATTTATTATAATGATAACTTGAAGATATATCAAAAAGAATTTTTATTACAGTGATAGTAGCAATAGAAGTCCCTGTAAGAATTAAAAGGCTCATTAGAAAATAATTTCTCAATGGTACAAATAGCTTTCTAAATCCAGCCAAGTCAAAATGCTATTTGATTATTCAAAGGGCATTTTTGAAGAGAGCTATTAATCGGTGTCAGATTCAAAAGCAGTTCTATGCTGTCTTCACAGATAGAATGTAAAATGTTATATTTTTCATATTAATAAATTTCTTAGTGTCTGTTATCACCATGTGTCTTGAAAATTAGGAGATACTGCATGAAGGAACATTCACAAGCTCAGTCTAGAGCTTCACAAGTTAGTGTTTGAGATAGAAGATCAGATTTGTCAGCAAAATATATTTCTGAGAAAGAAATACATTGCCATATAGAAATCATATGCTGATAAGCTGCTACTGAGAGAAGAAAAACCAAAACCAATCCAATATTAAGGAAATAGGTAATTGCAGCCTAATATGTTTATGGCCCACTCCCATGCCCAGTCTGGAGACTCTAGTGTCCAAAAACATGGTTGAGGTTCCTTTGCTTTGAGCTTTTTCTTCAAAATTTAGATCATTCTCCTGTACACAGTCACTTATTACATGGAACTCATTGGAGCTTAATATCTCTGAGTATCTACCCTTTTCTTCAATTTGGTTTAGGTAATACAGTAAGTGCAGTGTTATGGTGAGGCAGCCATACAGGCAAACAGACCACCACCAGACAGCTTGTTTTCCTAGGGGAAAAAAATTGTATTCTCCTAAATCAGAGAACTTTGGAGTGACTTCTATGAATATGTTATCATGTTCTCTTTATATTCTCTGTGAGTTGCATGCTCATCAAAACCTTTTTTTCCCCTCTAACTCTTGCATAGCTGGATGATAGTGATAAAGGAGCAGAAAGTGCTGTGAATAGAAAGACTCCACAAAGAGCTCTAGCTTTTTGATGCCTCTCTGCACTATTTTTTAGGAAGCCAAGTGTTGCAAAATGCATATACAATGATTTGGTGCATGAGAAAGATTTGTGTTTATGTGTATTCATACCAAAAAGGTATTGAAGCTTAAACTCAAGTACGAATTAGTTCTCTAAAAGCATATACTTAAAATGGATTTAGACCAGAAAATGAGGGAAGAAGAGTAGAGTCATGTTACTAAAAATGACCATGAAACATAAAGCTTACACATTACATAAAATTATTTTTGACACATTAAAATACATTCAATCTATGCTCATTGTAATTCACTTTATGGTGAGTTGCTTAATAGCAGAAGATATATCATTTATACTGCTATCCTTCATGCTTTTAAACTGTAATATCCTTTCCTCAATGACTGCTTGTCAATTTCTCTGACCTAGAGTTGATTTCATAAATTAACTGGGCCAATTAAGTGGAGAGTTATGATTAGAAGAAGAAGAGAAAGCAGATAAATATTAATCTACCACCCCGAACTTCTTCCTCCCAAGATCCTACTCCCAGTATACCTCAAAGTTGCATACAATGTCTTTCCTTGATTCATCCTCGTTGTCCATAGATTATTTAATCCATGTGGTATTTTGTGGCACAAACTGAGGTATTTTTAAGTGATGCCATCTGTGTGAATGTTATCACATAAGCAGTGCAGCCTAAACCCATGTCTACTTTGGTATTGCCCAGTTCTCTCTCATCTCCTTTCCGTTAATTCGTTCGTACTTGCACAAAGTCACTGAGTGTTGTTTCAGCTATTTGGTCATGGGAACTGTTCTTAGTTGCTTTCTCTTTGCTAATCCTTGGCATTTGCTCATGTGGAGCGCAGAACACATTTAGGGCAGTCTCTTCTCAGGACTACATATATATATAGGCCATTCATTAGAACAACCTTGATTACTCTTGTGCCTGGAAATTAGCCTGTCCATAACAATTTTTTTTCCTCATTTTGTGTTCTTAGACAAGTGCATTGTATGTGTGGATCAAAAGTTACGTCATGTGTTGTTTCTTTTCGATACATTTCCAGGAGACTTTTTCTTAAGGTGAATATTTAATCTCCCAGCCCTTTTCTTAGTCCTTTTATTGCACACAGCTCCACAGGCCAATAAACAATATCAATTATAGATGCAAGGTTATTGCTGGAGAGCCTGGATATTGATCTCACATAAGTTAGAAATGGTTGGAGGAATGAACTTATTTGTTGGCAGGTGTCCATATCATGAAGCAATCACCATAAATATCTTCAGCCTGGCCTTTTCTTGACTCGTATTACAAATATTAGGAGCTGAAAAATCAGAATGAAGCAATGTTGTATGCAGAGTTGGAACACATTAAGTAGCCAACCTGTGAGCGAAAACATGCTATCTCTTACAAGAATTGAGGGCTTTAGTCTCTAGGGCTGCCAGTTTGGTCCTTTGCAAAAGGAAGATCTTACGTAGCACAGTTCTTTAAAAGAACATGTCATCATTTGTGTAATCATCTTTTTTACAGGTTCACAATCAAAATTTAAGGTATTTGCTTGTAAAGGTGCTGTGTGTCAAGTAACCTATGACACTAATTCTATTTCTCATATTTAACAAAAAAGATAAAAACGGTTTTGCCACAGATCAACTATTCTTGTATTGATTCTTTGGTCTCAAAAAATATTCAGACTATAATCCAAATGCTACACTACCTAAAGCTTTATGTTACTCTGAGACTGGTTTTAATGAGGGATTGCAACTGAGCCAACCTCAATTGCTCAGTTACAGCTTGGGCAAGTAGAAAAACCCTGATGATTGATCTACGTGGGTGAGTTGGCATCAGTCTGCAAGCCCTCTGGGTAGAGGCAGAACATCCAGCAGGAAGAATTAAAAAGGAAAGGGGAGAAGAAACGTTTATCACCCATTTACTAACATTTTATGGCAGTGTTATGGTAAACTGAGAGATGAATGCCTACGTTCATGTATTTTGCACTATTCTGAGGCACTAATAACATTAAATCAGACTTAATACTTCACACCAAATGTTCAGTAAAATAGGGAATGATGTGAATATGTGTTGTTGCTATACACTACGGGTACAGCATCAAAAGTAGTGCTTGAAAGACATAAAATGCTGCAAAATAGAGGTCAGAATTATGCTAATATCATGATAATATAAAAATATTAAGTCACCAAATGACAGGATTACAACCCAACTATCTTCAGTCCCTAGGAACCTTTCAGCTAAGCTCATGGTAAATAAAACAGCCAGTCCTACACGGGAGTCTGATTACAAATTTAAACATTTGTATTATTAGAACTGCACGAAGCATTCACCTCTGGAGACTGGGGTTAAAATCTGATTTAGGTTACTGGAGAATATTAGTGCCGTTGTCCCAGCCTGGTAGACACTTCATTAGATAATAAAATCTCCTCTCAATCCTGCAACCAGTCAGGACGATTAACATCTTCTCTGTAGAAAAGGCTAAGATTGGCATAGCCAGTGAGTTATAGAGCAGGATTATGGTAAATTAACAGGTCTGTATGAAAAAAGCATGTTTCTTGCTTTAATTGTCAGTATATATATATCTATTTACCAGTTTCTCTACAAAAATGAGTATTTAGTGTGCTAGTGATTTGGATAGAGAGGGATGAGCAGGTGGAATTCAGGTGTGCATTCGAAGAAAAGGGCATGACTGCAGTATATTACAAAGTCAAGCCACAGAATGAAGATCTTAGTTCACAGTATTCAGCAATCTCATATTATTGGACTCTGCTATTCTAGTTTTCTTTTCAAATATTCAGTATAAGTCAGTATTTGGTGTATTTTTTGTGTTTCTGTGCAGGTACAAACACTGTGGGATTTATTACATTACTGGAGCCAGTAGAGAAATTATCTTTTTCAGTAACTGCTTTACTTCTGTTATTGATCCTTTTTTACTATTCATTTCATTTTCTATAATTGCATAAAATAGTGTATATTGCAAAAATTTAATGACAATCTATATCTATCCAGATACTATGGAGACAATAAAGTCTTTGCTTGTCAATATTATCAATTTTTTTCTCTTACTATATTGTCTTTCCTCTTATTAGATTTTTAGGCAGGCATTTTAAATTCCTGAAGACATAAACTACATAGAGTCAAGCCACTGTAAAGGCCTAACACATCAGTAAATGTCACTAAAGTGTCAACTCTTTGCGTCGTAACTGCAGTTCATTTCTCAACATTGACAGTGATGCTTATACTGGATAAGGATTGGAATGGGCATATTTCCAGATCTTAATTACATCAGGCATAGGGATGAGGAACAGTCTTTTTCCTCATGGGGAAGGGAGAGTAGAGCTAAATTTGGCCATCTAGAGCCCTATGCATCCCCGTTTATCTGGAGATAATAGGATTAAGTTAAGCTATGGGACTTCCTTAGCTAGAACTGCCTTGCTGCCTTCAGCAGGGGTCTAATAAGGATAGATATAATTGGGTAAATGGTGAATAAGAATAAAAAAGTACACAGTATAAGCAGTATGCTTGTGAATAAATGATGACAAATTGGATTCCGGCCAATCCCTGCAGAGCTGGTTAAAATATAGCAACACATGTGGAATTACAGGGTGAAATGTCTATCTTTCTCATTTCCTAACTTTTGCCACCTTGTCTCAAATCTCACACATAAAAGTTCAAAGTTTAAGGAGGAGATTGGGAAGGAGAATCACAGCATTTGTTTGGTATTAAGCAGAAGCTTTTTAATGCTGTTCGCATAGGGTTAAAGATGCACAAAACGTAAGTGGCTACAAATACATTCTGCACAAATGGGATTTTCATTTTCTGACCCATATCCACTTACTGAATATAGTCTGCTAACAGTTTAGCATTTACTTTTCCTTTTTTTTCACCTCTCAAAGAGAAGAACAAGCCTGGAGAATGTAGCCTCAGAGGAATAATTAAATAGATCATTCACTGGCAGATATTTCTGTAATTTATTTAAATACAATTCTATTTGTTTTTTTTCTGGTGTGGAGAAGTTTTTAAATGCAATTAGGATGACTTTAAGAAAAATATCACAGTAGGGAAATAATAACTAAAGATCAAAAGGTCTCTTTGTCTTAATTTTCTGTCTATCAAAACACTAAAAGCCATTGCCCAGTGTAAAAGACATAGTCATCTAGTAATTTATGTACATGCTTGAGAGCTACAGTGCGCATTTATAAACATGAAATAACCCCTATTGGTGTAGTTCCTCTGCTTCAGTTGCAGATACAAAACAATCATATCCATGAAATCGGCAAAGGCTGCTCCAGAGATGTGAAACAAGGTTCAAACTCTTGTAGACCAACAGGGTGTGATGCACCTTCATTGGTGCCATTTTATGAATGAATGAAGTCAATCTCAGGTTGGCATATCTCAGGAGTGGCTTTGTAAATCGCTAGGATGCTGTGAGCTGGTTTTAGAACAGGCTCATCCCTGCCATTTTCTCCCCTTTCCTTTGGTTCTTGAAGATGGCCCTGATTTTGAAATGTTGGACCTAATGGTTAAAGTGTCAGATTGCTCCATCCATCTGCGTGTTATCACTCACCCGCCAACAGATTTGCATATACAAATGCATCTCTTACAAACCTGAGCCTGTGTTAAAAAGTTGCAGCGCCCTATTTGACTATAAAGCAGAGATCAGCACTAGTATATTTACAAGCAAGGTCACATATTTATTAATACCAGTGCAGACAGAATGACAGAAACCTTAAGAAAAGAAATCATAGGAAGCTACAGAGGCCAATCTAGTTAAGTGGGAAATAGCAACATAGAGATTACTGTGAGCAATAAACTGAAGACTTCTAAAGAAATGTAAGCAGTCTGTTTAAGAGAGGACTGGGAGATCTATGAGCCTAAGCAGGAGCCAAGTTAAAAGGATAATTAGAAGACCTAAAAGAAATACCAAACGTTGCATTGTGGAATATATCAGCAAACAATAAAGGATTCTTCAAATATATTTACAGAAGACAGAAAGTAAAAGAGAAAATTAGTTCAGCAGAAATGAGTGTTAGCAATTGGAGACAAGGTGATACAGAAACAGAGTTCTGCTTTCGCAGGCTATGCTGGAGATTTTGGAATATGAGTTCTATAGCATAGGTGGGTACCACAGCAGTGAACATGGCTGCTTCGAGTCTGAATTTGCACAGGGAGTGAAGTACCAAGTACAAATCCACGTTACTGGAGTTAGCTATTTAGTGGAAATTATCTAATGAAGTACATACACCTGTTTTTGTCAAGCAGGAATAGAAGTGCACAAATCGAAGACTGCAAGAATAAACAGACTGGCTTCTAAAATCTGTCTGTGGTCTTAGATTTTTTAGGAAATAGAATACACTTATAACAACATGACCTTTTTAAAAGGAGTCAGGTAAACATTACCTGCCTGCTAAGGGATTCAAATCAATTATGCATCGGTAGCTTCATTTCAGGTCTGGGGTTACAGTCCTGCACAGGCTGTATTTCTGTGTGTATGTTTACATTTGAGAGATGTACCTGGCCCTACTGAAATTCTCCAGCCTCTGGATCTATTGCTGTCGCAGCATACAGGAGCTGGTATGATGCTCTGTATTATACCTGGAGTTGCAAGTAACTCAGCGTTGAACAGATTTAAGGAAAGATACAAGGCAGAGAATGACTTTGTCATGTGCATTAGCTCACTTGCTGTTACAGTAGAGACTTTTGGGAAAGTGTTATGAGTGCTTTGCTTAGAATTGTTTACAAAGTACTAATATGTGTAGAAAGGAAAATATAACAAATCGGTAGAGCTTATCACCTAGAAAGCCTTCATCCTTTGGGATTAAATTCTGATCCCATTGAAATCAGTAGGAGTTCTGCTGCTGACTAGGCTGGAGCCACAGTCACATCCATAGTTGCTTGCTTTTTTAATTTTCTTTTTTAATTTAACACCAGTGAAATATTTTGGTTTTTTCTCTTCTTTAATCTGGATCTTGGTGATGAATGTCTAGTATTTTTAGAAAGAATTGTCTTGAAAAATTTAACATGTAAAGTGTTAGGAAATCTCTTATTATACCTTTATCTTAGAAAGGGAAACAATAATTTCAGGATAGCAGTGTAAGAAACTTGCTTGATTAATAACAGTATAGCAAACACCCATACAAGAAATATAATAAATGCAGTTGAATTCAGTGAGTTTATTTTAATGGCATTCTTGTCAACTGATTTGCATCTGCATTCATCAGATCTTAAATCGTCCCAGACTCTTAACAGATCTGTCCCTAAACAACGAATTGCAGTGACAGGAAATCCTGTATCTTCATTATGAGTCCCGGTGTAATGGAATCACACTGACTCTTTCACCAGCTTTTTATTATCTCCTTGGATTAGCTTCAGACTCAAAATTAGCAAAAAGACATTTCACTGGGATCAGTGGAGTTCCTGAGGTATAAACCTTGTGAAGGACGTCTCTGTCACAGGGGAAGTTCTTGTATTTCATTGAGCTGTAGTTGAAATATCATTTATCCAATTTAAAGTGATTTAGATTTCTGCTAGCATCAGGGACTGCATTCAGAAGTGACTCATCAGTTCCATTCATAGTGCTTCATTGGAACATTTCAGTAATTTTTCTTTCTCTTAAATTTCCACTGAAGTTCTGGTTAAAAATTTCAAAACTTAAAGAGAATTTCATCCAACTTCACAATTTTCATCTTCACTCCATCCCAGTCTCCTTCACCAAAAGGACAGACAACTCTTGCACAGCGAGCTCAGATTTCAAATGTATATATGTAATGAAAATTAGAACTTGAGTTTTATTTTTTATCTAATTCTGGGATTTCTTAGAAAGGTTTTTCACAACTCCTTCAGCTCACAGGAAAGACCTTGTCTCCATGAATAGCTTTCTCAAGAGTCTAACATTCATAATGGCATCAGAAACTCAGACAACACCTGAATATTTCCCTCACCTTAGTTATACTTGGAAAAAGCTTGTATTCAGGAGTGTGTGCTTGGATTATACACAGTTTATATCTGCTATTTCTGTCAGTATTCTTGTAATTGGGGCATTGAGAGTCATCATCATGGATACAGTGCCAGGTGCTGCATGACTATGGACTAGCAAATGGCTCTGCTCTGGACATTGCCTGAAAACCAGTGGACACCATTATATCTCACGTAGTGTCCATTTTACTGCTCTTAGTGCAGTGTTGGGGGCTGAGGACGCCACTTGACCTTCTAGTAAAGCCTAAGAACCCATTCATTTCTGGAACCAACTTTGATCCAGATTTCAATATGACATCTTTGACCATTGTTCCCGCTTTGCCCCTGACTCTCAGTAAGCCAACAGAGAAATGTACCAAGAAGCCAATAAACACTCCTGTCATCCAAGCTATCAACATTATTGTGATGAATTGGGAAATGTTTTTGCAGTTTTACCTTAGATCACTGGTGGTGCTTGGTGCCTATTACCTACAGGCTTGAATGTATACATGCAAAGAGATAACTATCTGAAAGGTTTAATGATACTTGTGAAGCAGTCAACCATTATTTGCCTCTGTCAGATTCTACTACCTGAAAGACTCGGGTTAATATAATGATTGAGTGCTTCCACTTTATGCCATATGCAGTAGTGGTATTGCTCTGTATATCACATATAATATTATCTAGCAGTTGTAAAGTGTCTTGCATGTGCACTCTGCTTTATGACCATTAACTAATTAATCCTCACAATGGCTCAGTGAGGTAAACAACAAGATGCTATCACCCGTTATTATCGCATGGTTATGCTGTCATGCTTCGTTTATGAATTTATCTATTTACTTTGTAATGCCATATCTAAGGGTTCAATAAAAACAATTGAAAATAATGAAAGAGTAGGGAAACTCTGGCTTTTAGAAGTATGTATGACATATTTTTATACTGGCAGTAAGCTAATATAATTAGAGGGTACAATGAACTCTAAAAGGAAGAATATAAAATGAACTTCAACTATTCTACTTAATAGATGAGATTTGCTAAGAGACAGAGACTAATTGCTGCTTTGGGATAAAAAAAAAAAAGACTAAGTACAAATGCATCACAGGTAGGGTCAGATCTCATTTTGAAAAATTACCAGATTTGTTTGTAGGAAACCATACTACATCCAGAATCCTAAAACAAATATACTATATACAAATGGTTTCTTCTAAACACAAATATTTAAATACTGTTTAAAGTCACATGGGATACTAGGTCAAACCTAACAGAATTTTGTGTCTGCTGGAAAAGAGTTTTCTGAAAAAATTCAGTAATCGTAGAGGTACCCATATCAATGCAGTTGCCAGACAGTGAATCTATGTCAGTGTTTGACTTCGGATCAGGGGTGTAACTCTGAAGTGGTGCTCATCATCCTCACATCCTACGTTTCACTTCGCATCAAGGAGCAGTCCTGGAGACTTGAACTGGATTCCTTCTGGACGTAGCTAAAGCACACAAGTTCCTGGAGTGCCACCTAATGCACTCCAGCTGCTAATGGCTGTTATTCAGTCCACAGGACCAGACTAGATCTGGTGTAAAGTAAAGGCTTCTGCAATGCTGATAGCATTAACACAGGGTCCTCAGCACCACCTGTTTCATTCTACAGACCACTCCCATTGGGCTGCACTGTTTGGGAACACATAGACAAAATACTCTGCTCAGAGCTGCAAGATGTGACTGTAAGCGGTATTCAGCAATCTGTGTTTCTTCCATTAGAATTTTCAGAGGGTGACAAGGAAGTTTGATGATGAAAACCCATTGATGATTAATAGCATTTAGGTTTTTAACTCTGCCTGCCTTCATCCTACACATTCAGCATACTAGCATCGAAAATACACTTTAGTTTTTCAGCTTGATCTTCAGAGAAATAAACACCTAATTTAGTGTGACTTGCTTAATTTTACCTATCCATATAATATTGTCCATTTATTTATGACTATCGTATATCTGCTGTGTAAATTCAGCTTTGATACAGATTACATTTAGCATCAAGAAAATCTTCATGGGATTTGGTTGACTTTTTCTCATGATTGCTTCATCTCTTTGAAATAGGTAGGCTGGAATTAAGGTATTTTTTCCTATTGAACACAAATAATTTGTTCAATACTTCCGTAAGTTTTTGGTTGTTTAGTTTTACAGAGCTCTTGTTCCACAACTTCAGAGCTAGCTTATCTCAAGTAGCAACTCTTTAGACATACTCTGTGGAGCAGGAGGAGTCTTGCTGATAGAACCACACTGGCTGCTAGGGAAGGCTGTGGGACTTGATGGTCCATGACTCTGCTTTTGCAACAACTTTACTGAGGGAAAAATGTGGCAAACAGAGATAAAACAGCCCAAATTCTGGACGTTAATAGTGTTTACACCACTGCAATTGGGAAAATACTATATTTCACAAAGTGTTCCGTTGGGGAAGTGTTGTAGTTTGTGTTAATATCATTCTTGTATTTCTCTGCAACAACAGCATTCACAGTTGAATGTAAGTCATGATTTTTCACTTTCCAGTTTGGCAGTGGTTGAGTTAAAATAGGATTTTGCTTTGGGATCTGGCACACAAGAAAATGCAACAATTTCAAGCTTAGGAAAGTAACCCCAAGAAGGTATTATAAATTGGCAAGGTGTAGAATAGGGGTGGATGATTAGATTCCAGTGTTT
>NW_010161683.1:42949-50353 GCF_000695765.1 Mesitornis unicolor | reverse complement strand
CTGAGTGGTACATGCTTGTTTTGCAATACGATTTTGAGTCAGAGATTCAAACAGAATGTGCAAATCCTATTCAGTCTCTCAGCATTGCTGATCTGTTTTTTATTGATTTTTCATCTGTGCAAATCCAGTGCTCTACGTGTGTTTTAGAAACCTTATAGGACAATGTTGCAGAATATGAGTTTTAATTAGAATTACATTCAGTTCATCAAAAGTCTGCACTGTTTTGTAGGAGGATGCAGCATTGTCCTGGTTTGACTGTATACATAGAGTGCTATTTTCCAAGAAAAAAGTTCTCTTTCCATAAAACAGTGACAGAGTAATAAGATATTATGGATTTTGTGTCCACCCTTTGCCAAAGACAATGACTTACCCTGTGTACATTTGTTCCACATACAGGTAAACAACATTCCATTAAGCGTAGAGGGGTTTTTATCAAGTTTTCATAGTTTCTCTATTTTATATTATTAAATAATAATGGGATTTTGGCATTTCACTTTTGAGGAAATTTATTAAGTATGTTTATAGGCTTGAAATTGGGAAGAGGGGGAAAAACCCCTGGTTTGACTTTTTCTGCCTATTAGCCTTCTCTCTGTTAATTTTTCTCCTAGGTCTGTTGAGTAGTATGCAGTGACATTGTAAGTGGGATGTATTTCCTCACATCAGTGCCTCGTTAATGCTGCTCATTAATCTAGAACCATGAGCTTCTTCAGAGGTGGTTAGATATTCCATATTTCTGGAGGCTTTGAGGGAAGGGTGACAGCTCACTTACAGCATCAGAAACCAGATCTCATTGCATTGTCATGTCATTTTTAATACTGATGAAATAGCAGAAGCTGCATGTGAATGTACAGCCTATAAATGGTACAGCAACACAATCCAGAATAAGTCATTTTATCGACTTCTAGTAAACTGAAGTGTGGATTGTTTTAAATACGAGTATTAGTGATTCGCTATATGAAAAGCCTTTGAATTTTGTTATACAGCAGGTCACATAAAGGTTATAGGAGCTCACTTTTGTCCTAGTCTGCTAATTCAGTCTTTAGGTACTGTTTTATATTATTTGTGTATCAGTAATGCCTCGAGGTCCCTGTGAAGATCAGTATCCCATAGTGCCCTTATAATGCTCTGATCCATTACTCAGGCCGTTAACATGTGCCAGTGTGTCCATCTTCCTGGGCTGTACCAGGCTTCAGTATTAAACCTCATTCGTTATAAAATTCATACTTTTAAAGAGATCTGATCATCATAGATTGAGCATTTTATTCACTATTTTGGAAGTTGAAGGTCGTTTTTAATATTTAAAAATGCTAGTGACTTCACTCACATTTTACAAAGAAATTTGCATTCAGTGTGAGTTTTTTACAATACATTGTTTTCAAGATATAGTTTATCCAATGTATAGTGTTCGATATATAAAGCAGCCCAATCTTTTAATTTTGATCATTGTTGGAAATTCAAATACAAACATACTGTTCTTTCAAAAAAAAATTTTAATTCCTTTCATGGCATTCATTCTACCTCAGCCAAGTTGGGAACATGGACAGATAAATACTTATCAATCTGTTTTCTGGGAGACCTAGGCATAACTTTTTATGATTGACTGGAATTAGTGCAGTGTAAAACTACCAGTGAGAGCTGCTGGGACTGGACAGACCAGCACTCAGAGCTCCCGCAGGCCGTAACTGTAATGTTCTCAGGTTTTTACATATCGAAGGAAATACTAAAATTATATATCTGAACACTAATACTCATTAGACCTGCACGTCAGACAAATTGTAAAACAATAATTACAGAAATATTCAGGTGTTTAAGAAGTGGCATGATCAGCCATCCTGTTGCAGCCTGAGAAGGCGATACAGGGCTGGATCTTCATGGAAAGCCAATCAGTAGAACTCCGTGGTGTTTGGTGGCCCCACGCTTATTTGTTCCTCCTGGAGCCCAGGCTGTTTGTCCATTGACAAAGACTGTGCACCTCCTACAGATAAATACATGGTCTGAGAGCCTTCTGTGCTTTATGTCCTTCATGAGGGGAGAATATTAACTGCATTTTAAACAATACATTAGCAAAAATTAAGCAACTAAAATATCAGAAAGGTTTCTTTTAAAAGGAATGCAATTTCAATTTTACGGAAACTAGCTCATATTCAAATGGGTTTCCTATTCAAATGAGTTAGAATTTTTTGATAGTGTTATGTACATCTATAATAAAAGCAATGTGAAAATAGCATTCAGAGAATTTCACAGTAGGGGTTATAATTGTGCTCACTTAGGGACCTGTTCTGCCATTGATACATGTGCATAGCTCCCATTAACAGTAATAGGAGTAACGCGTGCTTTTCGATGGCAGAATGGATTCTTACTCGGTGTGCTACCATATTACCATTCCTACTGTGATAATAGCAATATCATATTGCCATGATAAGAGATGCATCACTGGAGCTAAATTAAGGTTCTCAGAACCAAAACTATGTAAGGAGAGGTAAGAATGACACCTGAATGGTAGGGACTGAGAGCAGCGTGCCACTGCAGGGCAAGAACAGGTACTATGATGTGGGACAACTGGGCAGAAGTCTTGCAAGCTCATGGTCCTTTCTATGCATTTTTTGAAGGTGTTGGCTGAGTAGTGTATGGTAAACCCAGCTCTGGTTCACTGTGCGAAGATCACTGTGCTTGCCTTTCCCTGAAGCATGGATGACACTGACGGGAATGAGGAGTCCTGAAGCAGTCAACATGATGTTATGTTTTCCTCCTGGGCAGTTGTTGTTGCTAACATGGACAGGGGCTTTGTCACATCCGACATCCTGACTCTGGCCCATCCACGGGCAGGATGAGGTGTACCTCTGACCTTTCCTGTATCTCAGTGGAGCACCCCAGGCAGGGATCGGGTTGCTGCCCTGTTTTCTTTCCGGACAGGAGCCCTCTTGCAACACAGAGCCCCGGGTGCACGCCCTGGGCTGCTCTCCTGGGATTCCATAGCAGTGCTACGGAGATGCTCACAGCTCCAAGTGTGCATCTCCCTTTGGGAAATACCACTAGCAGGTGAGGGTCTTGAAATCATCCTAGTTTATTTATCCTTAGAAATACAGTGATAGAAGAAATGAAAAAAGTTTAAAATAACAAAGCAGTTTTAAGCACTTAACCTATCCTGAAGATTAATATTTTCATCCAAGTTTAGACAGTCCCACTGACCTTAGGTAGCCATCTATCTAGGGATGGGGTTCAGTCTGTTTTCCTGCAGTCTATGCTTGTCCCCTGAGCTCAAGAACTCAGATTTTTATCTACTCATTTGGTTCTTTGTTTCCGTTTTGCCTACCTGAAGCCCTCT
Source organism: Mesitornis unicolor (assembly GCF_000695765.1). Classification (NCBI taxonomy): domain Eukaryota; kingdom Metazoa; phylum Chordata; class Aves; order Mesitornithiformes; family Mesitornithidae; genus Mesitornis; species Mesitornis unicolor. The sequence continues at coordinate 47,028 of NW_010161683.1, read as the reverse complement.
TCCCCTGTCTAAAGGCATTGTCTGCCTTCTTGTGGATTTGCAGTGAGCTCCTGCAGGGTTTAACCTTTTGAACCATGCAGGACCCAGCATAATAACAACACAAAGGGATATACAGTATGCATTAAAATATTACTTGCAGACAAAACATTCTTCATGGACTTGCTACACCCTACGTATAAAATCCTCAGTACAAGAATACCTGTGATCTCTTTTGCATTTTTTTAACACACACAAGTTGCCACACAATCAAACCTGAGATTTATGTATCTGTGACTGCCACAGGTAAAATAACGTTCCTAATAAAGTCTGTACTGGTGTCAGATGCATAAAATTCCTTAAGTCTTTGAATATACCTGTTTAGAATAGGATTTCTTGGTGCCTCCTTTCTTTAGATTGTTATCATGCTCTTATTTACCACAGCATGTGATGGAAGTTGTTTTGGAAAGATATTTGAATGCTGTATACAGTCTGGAAGCATATTTAAAGCTGTTGCTTTCGATTTTTCTTTTAATTCCTTGATACTACTGGTAATGTAAAGGACATGGATTGAAGAGGGGATCTTCTTTTCCTAGGCAATGTGTTATTGATGAGCTGGCATTTGCCCTGTGGCTCTCCCTCAGGATTGCTTACATCTATTACTCACACACATCGATTGGTTAATTTGATAATTCTATCACCAATCAGCTTGTGTCTGACCTTTTGCCATGGCAATGATGGCAGAGTCTTCATTTTTACATCGCAGACCTGCTAGATTGACCTTTCTGAGGAGAATGTCAAGACATCCCTTGATCTTAACCTGTCACTAAATTTGTTAGAATTACACTGTCCCTTAACCTTGATCTATTGTATTTGTACCATTCAGGATATGCAGTTTGTGTGGAAATATTCTTAAATAAATTCTATCGGTCGAAGAGTAACTCCTTCATAATTAAAAATTAGCTTACCGTTAAGAAAGTGTACATTTTAGGAAGTTTTCCTGGCTGTTTTCCATCCATGCACCTGTGTAGTTCTCCCTGCACAGCAGGCTAGCCCCTAACAAGGACCTTCCCTTTCAGTGACCGCTGAAATTAGAGGAATTTTTCATCCCCATCTCTTGGAGATTGATGGACTAAACGTGGTTTGTTCAACTACCCTGTTAAGTCAGGGCTGTGCTGTATGGGATTTGAGGGACCCCAAAGAAAATTTTGCAGCTGAGTTGAAGACAAGCATTGACTGCTTTTGCTGTCCCCTGATAAAGTTCTTTCCATCTCCAGGTGTGCCTAGAAGTACCTGGAGCTTATGCAAATTTTTGGGTTTACTACAGATCAGCAGTCTTAAAACTGCACAAAATAGAAGACTGGGCTAATCTGTCAGCATACTGGATACATTCTTCAAGATGAAAACACAGTAATGTTTAGTAGATTTCTTTTAATAAATCTACATGTTACATAGCCCAGCTTCCAAGTGCGCTTTTGGTAACAATGACAGTGTTCTGCTTGCAGTAGTGTGCAGCTCTGTCACTATGCAAAATCTCAGACTTGTAGTACAGTAACTTTATCACAGAGCACAGAAGATCAAAGTTGTGGTTTCCTTTTGTTAAGATATTTGGAACACCTCTGCATTTGAACGTCAAGTCCTCCCTTCCTCGTCTTCCAAAACTGTCCTGTTTTCTCCTTAGTGAGCAGTTCAAGGACACCACTTGGTGACTGGATGTGTTCATTTAGTGTTCAGCTCAGCTGAAGGGACAATACAAAGAAATCTGCCTGGTTTTTTCTCCTTATGTTTTCTGAAAATACATACACGAATGTAATGCAGTTACATTAAGGGAGCTAGTTTGGGCCATTTTGTGGTTAAAGGTTCTCCTTTATGTAAGAAGCAGTTGATAACAGGGGATGCAAGTCCTGTTTTTCATGAGGATAACAAACACTAAGGAAATCTAATTTCAAAGGAATTTTGTAAAACTTATACTATGTTCAAAAGATGGGGACTTTCATACTAAACTTTAGCCTGAAGCAAATTTGAATAGGCAAGTCAGAGGGGCTGTTTTGTTGCTGGAAAAAGAAATTTTCCGTTTGGAAATTGAAATTATCTCAGCTTATAGTTTTTAACTGAGATTGCTATCTGGTGGTGTATTTATTTCAAGAAACAAACCTCAAATGACTTTAAGGAGTGAAAGTAATGATTTTGCCTGAGCAATAACTGTTACATCATTATGTTTAGCCAAATACTGTCTGTGTTGTAGTACAAGTGATCAGCATGCATATTGAGCTGCAATCCAGCTTTTAGTAGTCACTGGGTCCCCCATCAAATAGATTGTTTTGCTCCTGTTAGTGCATAGTAATCGCGCTGTGCAAAATCAAGTGGAGAGTTTATAAACCAAAGGTTTTATGATATATTGGTCTGGTTTCTTTACAACGTAGGATTCCAGCTAACAAGGGAGGTAGTGCAAGCTACAGCAGTTCTAGACAGCAACTGTAAATGGATCTGTTTTACATGTTGTCCTTTCAGTAGGCCTAAAAGATGACACAAGGATCATGCAGAGCATGCCTGTTTGGTGGTGGTGGTGTGCTTTGTGGATATGGGTTGGAGGGAGGTTACTTTAAATTTGTCAGTGTAACTTTTACAGAAGTGCAGAAAGTTCATCTATTCTGTTGTTCTTTCTGGGAGGTATGGCATCCACACGTCATGTGCCACACGTTATTTTGCTGTACATGCCTTTGTCTTTTCAGTAAAGTTCTTGAGTTAGTTTGGATTTTGTAGCTGATACAGTTGAGACATGTATGTCATTCATTGCTGTTAAACATGATTCAACCAGGTACCAATCCTAAGCCAGTTCCTTTACACAGCGCTGCCAATGCAACTCACTTCTGACCTCTGGGACTTCTCATCCAGCACTGGTTTTCCTCCGGGAGACAGCTGTGATGCTTGAGAAGTTAGTGCAGCTGGGTTTGCAATGAGAACAGTTCTTGCTTGAAGTGAGGATGAGACCACTAAACTTACTTCACTTGTAATCTAAACGCAGTTCTAGTCTAAGCCTCCGGAAGTGAAAGGTTACTGCATTAGCCACCTATACCCTTTGTGTTCACAGAAAATTAAACTGAAACTAAATCTCAATTTCATATGGCCAGAACATGCCCCCCTGCTAATTAGGAACAACCTAGGAAGAATGAACCAAGAAAAAGAAAATTTGTATTTAAAAACTGAAAGATGAAACCATTCTCTTTCTCTTTGGTTTATAGTAATGGAAACGATCTTCATTGGCTTCAGAATCTAATCTTGGCTGCATTGGTTAAAACTGTTATTTTAAATGTGCACAGTGAAAGAGAGCACACACAGCAACATCTTTGAAATTTTGGATTACAAGATTGTATATAACTAGATAAGAAAGAAGAGGGCATAGATGGAGCAAGAGTGAGTCACTGGCACAGTGAACACAAACTGTAGTTGAGGTGATAGTGGAAAACTACTGCCCTGCTGGTTGAAAAATGGGATTTAATGCTCAAAGCCACAGGCTGAGACCATTATTCACAACTGGTGCTCACTTTTTGATCCCAAAGAGTAATAGATTTCTCTATAAACTGATGACTGCAGTTCATATAATTCTTATTTTATACCCATTAGAAAATCGACGGAGAAAAAATTTCCTTTCTTCTCACCTCCCATAAACCTATGTGCTTCCCTGCCACTAGATCAGGTTGCCGACTACTTCCCTTCTGCCTTGGTTCCCTCCGTGCCTCCTGCCCCCAGCAGTCGTCAGGGCTTTCATTGTTTCCTCATCTCCTCTCTGAAGCAGGATTTCATCAATCATGGTGGTAGGAGTCTGCTCCTGTAATCAAGGCTGAGATCCATCAAGTGTCGTGGCTGCAGCAGCTCCTTTCAAGCTCCACAGCAGCTCAGGTTTCTGGGCCTTTTCTGAGGTTCAGTCCCTTGTAGCGATGGCTCGGTGACTGAAAATATCTTCAGCTCCTTCTTACAAGGGGATTTGCAATTCCCATTGAAACGTGGTCGCGGCAGCCATTGTATGAGAAATCACTCAGGCTCCATGCAGTGCCATGATGTCTTATTGATCCATGAGCGCTATTGAAAAAAAAAAGATGTAA
>NW_010161683.1:37525-42848 GCF_000695765.1 Mesitornis unicolor | reverse complement strand
GAGAAGAAATTGTCAGCGACATGTGTGCATATGAAAAGAGCAAGGGAGGAAGGTGGAAACATGAGGACTTGCTGCAGTCAGAATCGTATTGTGCTGGCAAGCCACATTCAGAAGTGCAAACGAAATGCTGGTGGCTACAGCAAACCCTGCGTATGGGCACAGTCACACTGCAAAATGTTTTAAGAGCTCTGAGGCTGCTTCTTGAACCACCATTTTAAAGGTTGCTTAAAAAACAGGTGGCCTTGTATAACCAACGTAAAATTACATAAATTGAAAAAGCTCTTAGATTCTTATTCCTTTTCTTTATGGGGTTTTTTTTCTTCCCTTTCACACTCCAAGGACATTTCCATAGAAAATGCTGGAGGAAAGCCCACTGATAACTCAGAAGGTAAAATAACATATGAGTTATTAAAAGGTCTTTTCACAGAAGTGGGATTAATTTCCATATCCCTTAGGAATCCCTGCACATGCTGTTATCACACAAATGGTGTTTTGGTGGGTGGGTTAAAAATTAGTTAATAAAATTAAATTTAAAAATGCTTGGGCTATAGTTCAGGAGAGCTAGCCAACACGCTCTAAAAGAATCAAGTCCCCAACAAAGTCAAAGCAAAATCTGCAGTCTGTTTTTCATCTGAAGATATTGTTTAATACATTTTTGTACTGAACATCCATAGCTGAACATGCATCAAAATAAATTCTGATTCAGTCTTGACCTCCAGTAATGGTCTGCACCTGGATTGTTCCCACTTAAATAGCCAAGGAAAAGGCACAAGAGAAAATTACATTTTCTGCAGAAAATATCTTACCGTGGTGGTTTTCATTCATTGTTAATTACAGGAGAGGGCTGTGAAAGGCTGCTGCAGTTCTAACTAGGTTCTGTCAATGACAGCATAGGACTTTGTTTAAATCCTTTTGTGTGTGTGTCTTTCGTGTAATTTTGGGACTGTTTATTTGTACCTATATATGCATTCTACAGTACCTGGAATACGCTGTGCTAATATAAACATCATCTTTCTTCTTCAGGTATTATTTTTATTTATGTAGCTTATTATTAATTCTCCTAAAGCAAGAATTACCGCCAGCTCCTTGAAAAGGAGATGACTCATACGTCTTTCTGAAGCATTGGAGACTTTTAAGGACTCCATTAGGCCCTATGTTATTTCTCGGGACACCACTCTACTATAATAACAGAACAGTTTACTCAAAATTGTAGGACTGTGGTGCACAAGCCGATATTTTCAGCCATCGTGTCGGTTGGGATGTGAGAGAGCATCAAGCCATTTGTTCTCTGTGATTTGTTTTCCCCCAGTGGCCCTAGTAAATAAATACTCTGCAACAGCAAACAGAGAAAGATGTTGAGATTGCTATCTTTCATGAGGATTAAAATGACAGTGGGTTGAAGAGAAGGCAAATAAAGCTTGAGGATTTGGTGTCTGTTCTTTTGCAGCTGATGAGGCACACAAACCTTAACATTTTCGGTCCTTTGACAGTATAAAGTGTCTGTGGACCTTCCCATTTTCTCCTGGTATTGCATTGCAGTTCTATTTCTCGCCAAGAGAGACCAGACATTTCTGTCTCTTTTTGTTGCATTGCAGGTGGTAACAGGGCCTTTTAAGCTTTCCTCTTCATCTGAGTTTCTATTTCAGTTCATGTTGTACCAGACTATTTTTCCCATGCTGGTGGTGTGCTTGAGCCACATTAAATGTTGTTTCTTTGCAATTTTACAAGCCTGCAATTGTCCAGTTCAGTGCTGCAAACCCCTTCCCTTTTGATGACCTTCTCTGTCCAGCAAACACCAATAATCTCTTCTTTTAGACATTCTGCTCTTGTCACCCACCCTGGTTTGTTTTATTATACTGATAAAACCTTTCCCTTCTAAACACAAACTCAAACACTAGAAATAGAAAATAATGTATGAGTCTGACCGTTTAACGCTACAGTATATAATTAAGTTGCATCCCATGTGTTTGTAATGTTCACACCTGCAAACTTTCCCCTATTTCCACTGCCCAAGCTGAACATGATATTTGCAGATGGATGACACAGAAGGATGTGCTGGTTATCACAAGAGCATCTTTCTTACCACTGCCTCTGTTGGATCGTAGTACAAACAAACCAGCAGCAAGTAGAAATTGTGATTTCAGATAATTTCAAATTAGGACTTCCAGTACTAGCACGTGTTACGCCTGATGTATTCTAGCAGTCCCTAGATACCACCCAGCTGCTTCTAAACCTAAGAAGTCCCATCTATACTTTGTTTTGTTGCACCAAAATGTCCTACCAATTTCCTTAGTTGGCTTTTCCCTTTTTCCAACTCCTTCCATCTATGGACAGCCTTCAAATGCCCCATCTTTCACACAGTTAGGGTCATCATCTTTCCCGTATCCATTTGATCCATTTCCCATAGAGACCAACCACCAGTTAGGCAGTACTGCAAAACTGTATCCTAATTGTATTCTAACTCTATCCCAATTCTGTCATAGAGTCAGAGAGTTTATGGTCATATGCAAATTATTTGCAAATAGGATACATTGTTTGATATTCAGGTTTAGCAGCAAAATTCGTATTGGATTTCTCAATGAAAAGGTAGATGTTCCTCACATTCCCATATCTGGGAACCTGCCTACTGTGGGCTGAGTTCTCTTTGCACGTTCTCCCTGGAGGGTGGCTCTGCTGATTGCTGAGGTTGAGATGAGACCACCAGAAGAAGATCAGCCTGGTAGCTACAAAGAGTTTAGATCAGCCTGAAGACACAGCACTCAGCCCTATCAAAACCACTAATAAGAGTGAATCCACAGCGCCTTCTGCCATAGGACCAGCATCACACTTCAGTCTCAGCAGACTCCTTCTTTAAGTTTCTAGCGTAGTATTGCTTTAAGGGACTCTGTCACTTCACCTGGCCTTCCTGAACATCCTGTAAAGCTTCTCCTGTTCTCAATGAGAGCATGATACATCGACAAAATGAGTCAAAAGGAGAGAAGTCACGGAAATTAAGTGTCTCTAAAAGGTCAAAAATAGTTACATCTGAAGGCAATGGCAACTTTAAAACATATCATCAGGTTATACTGGAAGCAACCGCTGTTTTATTAAATATTAGAAAAAATATTTAATTAAGCAAAACATCCTGCCCATTTTCCCATATACCTTTCTCCTTTCATGAGTAAGTAATAATGAATGTTACTTCCCATAGGGCAGAAAAATGAGGCTGAACTGATTTTCTATTTCAGCACTTGGTTTATCATGGAAAATTTTACTGAAGTTTCCATTAAGCCTTCTGGCCTATAATACAAACAGTATTGTTATTGGTTCTGCTGTAAAAGGGAGATTTTTATGCTCAGCTTTGCCATCTGTTTTAAACTGCATGGCAACACCAGTCAAGAGATTCCTGCCAAACTGTGTTAACGTTTGCAACAAGCTTGCTTCATTAAATAACCTAGTTGGCCTTATTTGTTCAATAAAATAAGTTCTGTTTTTATGGTCATGAGATATTGGATGACTCCTCATGTGTCTGGCTGTAAGAAAGTACTAAAAGGCTCAGACCTGAAGTCCTTTGCTTGACAGCTAAGGGTGAAATAGTGACCACGCACCCTCTTTCTGATCACGAGACAGAAGTGGAAAGGATACAGAATGGGACTGTGCAAGGCCTGATGGGCTGGGGAATGTTTAATTTCTGAGTACAATGAATCCCAGAATTTACGCACAGGCTTTCTTGTTCTTCTGAAAAGTACAAATAATTTTGGAGTAGGCTTACTGTTCCAAGGAGGTAAGGACAAGAGGAAGCCTATTGGATGGGAATTTTGTTGGCCATCTAATTCTGTTGCTCTCAGAGGAGCTTACTGGTTTGTGAAAGAGTGCCCAAGCGTGTCAGTATTTTAAGAGAAAAATTAAGGACACTGAACTACCTACGATATAACTTTAACAGCACTCCTAAAGCCCCAAGATGAAATAGGATGATATATGAAAGTCTAGAAAAATAAAAGGATAGCCTGAGCTTTCCTCAGAAGAGGCTGTGTTTACTGGTTTGATTACTGTTGTGTTCAAAAATTGAAATTAAATAAATATCCCATTCTAAGCATGAAATCCTAATGAAGTCAGCAGCAAAACTGTTGCTAAGGCCATTAACTCAGGATTTCAATTCAGATGTTTACCTGAACTTTCAAAGACGTACAACTCAACCCATCTTTTCATCCACCTACTCCCAGCATGTCTGTTGGTCTTTTTTCTTATCCTAACAGGCCAGAGCTAGGACAGCTTGGACTTGGGACTAACCTCACAATGAATTTTCTTGTGTTTAGTAGGTGAGTAGATACCTCTTCCTTCTTGTAGTCAGGGTTGAGAAGGTAGGGCTTGTATTTCTGCAGGCTTCACTTCTTATGGGTTTGAATATTTTTTTGGTTTCTTGCTTTTTTTTTTCTTTTTAATTAAATAAATGTGTCAGTATCCTTTCAAAACTTTGAAAATGCTCTGCATCCTTTTAAATTCCATATACTCCGTGTTTTAATCTGATGATCTCTAAGTGCTGTGAGTATGGTGATTTTCTCTTCATGTTGAGAGTGGGATCAGACCAGGAGGTGCTTTATTCAATATGAGGGACTTCGTGATGTTGATGAAATCACCTAAGTGTGTAAGAAGTGAAGCAGAACCAAAGTGTTGACCCTCTCAGCTTTTCCAAAGTATTTTTTTAAGCTGACAGCAGAGATTTTATGTGACACTTCTGGCTACAGAAAATCTAAGGTTATTCAAACAGATGTGATAGATAAAGTAGTTATTTTCCTGGCATAGGAGTAGGCATATAAATAAAAATAGTTATATTTATCCATCAAGGCAGAGATAACTCTTGTCCACGTCTGTGTACAGAATTGAGAAAAAATATTCTTCTGACTTCAGGATACCTCATGTTCTGCATCTTTGCATTGTGAATCCAGGCCTTCACATTCAGTGTGCTGCTTTCTGCATAATTTAATCATTGGTTATTTCAGCCCACTGCTGTATTCAAGGAAAGCCCCAGGAACCAAATTATTTGTGTTGTAAATAACGCAATATGCGCTCATTAGTTTGATCGCTTTTGCTTCTTTCAACAGGTTTGATTGGATTCAGTCTCTGGCCATTTAAAAACTGCCATATAATCAATAGGGAGGCTGAAATACTGAATGAGATTGATGAGAAAAGATTCTTGGTAATAAAATATTGGTAACATTCTCTTTTAGACACTTTATATGCAACTTTGCTCTATGAACCCTATGATGTGTCTCCTTTTGGCCGTGTAGGGAACCCTTTAGTAGAAGCGTTCTTCAGTAGTTGCCGAACTGGTGTAAATTCCCTG
>NW_010161683.1:17738-37494 GCF_000695765.1 Mesitornis unicolor | reverse complement strand
GGAATGAGCGTTGTAGATGAAGTTCTATGTGCCAGTCAGTCCTTCTGCTCAGCAGAGGCTGCCCAAGTGTGTGAAAATGCTATCTTCACAGTCACGTTTGTAGAAACCAGGTAATTTGGGCAGTTTACATTATGGAATGACAAATAGTGTTCTCTCTATGATGTTGGACCTATAGAAGAGTTGATACTGCCCCTGCTGTTATCGTCATATGCTTTTTCAAATATATGCTGAGAAGTTTCTATTATAAATAACTTATTTAAAGTTTTGTAGTAAACCTTCATGCAAGCTCGAATAGCTCTGTTTGACAGAAAGAACTGTGATACTGGCAGCTACTTTGGAGAGAGTTGATGCTTTCACCTTCTGATTTATAATATGTGGATGAGAGCACTGTCAATGAACTGCTAATTCTCTGTACCTTCTGTTTTATTTGAGTGAACTGGCTGAGCCCTTTAGATGGACATCAGCGATTTCTCAGCATTGTTTTAGATGTCAGAACACAAGCTGATGCCCATGACCTTGGCCCTGCCTTTTCTTTGATGACTGCATAGCATTCTGTGACTCTGCACTACGCTTAGAGAAGTGTTTTTCCATAGTGTTTTGTTTGCAAAAAATCTACATTTGTGATGGATTTTTAACATGTAATATTCTATTATTTAACTTTGCCCAGAGGGTACTGAAATCACACAGCAAAGAAAAAGCTGGCAGCAGTCATTGCCTTCTCTCAGCTTACTGAGCCCTGTTTCCACAATGAATGGAAACTGGAAGCTAATTCATGGAAAGCTTTAAAATACAAAGGTGGTTTACATATAGTCAGCTCATATTAAGCTGCCCTAATTAAGTTGCCCTGTTTCTAAAGTGACAGTGAATTTTACTGTGGTATCTTCTGCCAGTTGTCAACACATGGAAGGCGTATTTTGAAACTTTAGGTACCCTAATGTGAAAAACTATTCTTCTGTACTGATAGAACAAAATGTGTTTGTAAGAAGGGAAGAAAAAAATCTAGAGGAAAAAAAAGTGCATGTCTGGAATTGATTGAATGCATGCTTCAGGGAACACTCTGGAGAAATTGTTTAAGAATAGTTCATTCTAATAAAAGAGTAATGATAAGAGACTGACTTCAGATCTGAATAGGTCACAAGTGAAATGAGTGTGGTGGTCTTAGCTAATCCCTTTGGATATTTATCTGCATTACAGTCTCCCTGTACAATTTGATAAAACTCAGAATTACTGTTTGACTCCAGTCAGTAGAGTCTTAGCAGTGAAATTTCAGGTTGTTTCATCTCAGAGCTGAGACGGAGACACAGACTGGCTGCGAAAATGTTCACACGATGCCTTTCTGCTGATGTTGTTTCTATATCAAGACAGTGTTATGAACTAATAATGATTGTCAAGTGTCCTAGACTCCCCTTTATATAAAATAAATATTTTTTCCAATATTTGGGATAACTTAAGTGGTCTTCGTTCTAAGTAGCCATTGCACAAGTTTGCGCTGCTCAGGGAGCAGGGTGCGCTGTACTCTCCTCAAGTCTCTTTGTTTGTTTCTTTTAAGGTGAAGCTGTTTTCTTTGGGCAGCTGTATCAGCCTTTTCCCTTGTGCTTTGCCCGTGGTCTGTTTCTCTGTGCTCCTCTAATGGCGTATTGATCACATTACCCCTGGGGAGCTGAGAACTGAAATGCCATGTGAGCACGCCCGCATTTTTTCATAATCTGCATCAGCAGCCATAACCAAGTTTAACTGGCTCTGAAATTCAAGTGACGCAGGTAATTCAAAACCTAGGACTTCCAGAGGTGTATGCGGTGACACCGGCATCCTACTCGTGGAATGTGAGCCGCTGTTGCCATGGGGCGGAGGTGCAGAGTTAGGCACTCTCGCAACCTTGACCCTGAGCACACAACCCAAACAGGCCGTGGTGGCAGGGAGGTGGTCGGCGATGGAGAGCGCTGCTCCGGTGCCAGTCTGCGTGTGCAGCGGCTGCTCTGCATCTCCCTGGCCGGGCTGGCAGTCAGGTAGAGGGCATGGCCCTTGGCAGCCTCCCGTGCTTCTGCACTGGCATCTCTGCTGCTGCTCCCTCCAACACAATAGACGTGGCAGCTGCATATGACAATGCGTTTCTAAGCTCTTTAAGATCTGATGAAATCGATTTCTAACAGAAAGCACAAATGCTTTTTCGAGACCAGAAGTCAATTTTGTGTTTTGTCAATGTTTTATTTTGTATACTCTAAAAAAGAGGTTGAGGTTTTATTTTCCATTTGCTTTAGTCTGTAAGTCTCTGTTGAGACACGAAAGCCATGAATTTTTCTGCAATTTGCCTGTGGAAATATATGAAAGGAAAAATATTTTTTCATTATATGTTCTGAAAGTTTTGTTGGCTGCCATGGCATTTAAGAGGTAGAAAACAAACAAAAGTAACACAAAGGACATTTTTAGCTCTTGTGCTTATTAAAATTGTAACTGCATAAATTTGTTCTGGTGCAAAATGAAGGCTACATAAAATTAGAAAAATACCTTTGAGTCAAGGGATGAATTTCTATTTATTTTCTTGTCCCCAACTTCTCCCTCCAAAATATTGCAAGGATAATTGTGTAACCGTTGCAGAGTAAGTAAATGGCAGGTATTAATGCAAGTAATAAGTGGGGAAAAAAAGAGGAATGTTGTCATACAGGATGTTTGCTGTGCAGTCTGTGTGTTAATCAATAAGCAAATCCTGAATGCAGGCAGATAATTATTTATCCTTGAAAATATATGCAATGATAATCGGATGCTAATGTGGTAAAGTTTCCCATCATTCATTTAACCCCTGGTGGTAGCAGTTGTTTGGGGAGGGTTTTTGAAGTGTGTGGTTCTGTTCTGTTGAGATGACTGGTTTGGATACCCTGGATATTTCGTTGTTTAATAATTCAGTATTTAGTTATTCCTGGTTTAGGATGCATCTGGATTTTCAGGCTTCCAATTCATTACAGGTGTTAGGTCGTACTTGTTCAGTGCCGTTGTTTATTTGTTTCTGATGAGTTCAAATAGTGTTTTTTCAAGGTGCTTTTCCATTCTTGAGAGATCTGTGGGGCACTTAACCTACATTAGACCTAAGGGGTCTGAGGGTTCTTCAACAAACAAAGAATTTCCAGATACTTTCCTTCAGGATGTGTCAAGGGCAATACAGACAAAAGATTGATGTCTCCTTTAACAGCTTGATAAGTATCTCAGGATATTCTGCTAGAATCAGTACTGTTTCTACAGTGTACTGTATTCCCATTCAGCATAATATGGCTCAATATGTGTACTATATGTGACAATGGTGAAGACTTATCTTTGCCCCGAGGGCTAAGTGCTGTAACACTTCTCAAGTGATAGGCTTGATAGAAGTGATGATTCAGAGGCAATGATCTGCTAAAGAGTCACATTAAATATGTGTGAGAATTAAAACTATGGCTCTGCGTTTATCTTGATTTTTATTTTACAAATTTCAAAGCTCTATTTATTTCCAGCATCAAAATCCCTTGTAAGGTAAACTAAATCATTCTCGTATTGACCATTTTTTCATGTCATTCTATTGAGGCATCTTCCCAACTGAGTTCCTCATTGAATTGTGTTTCTATGAGGGTATTGTAGGTTAGCAGCACATTTTTATGGTACACAAAAGAGGTGCCTTCTGAATTTCCAATGCCTTGCATATTGTTCCCTATAGAAACAGCAGCTCTGAAATACTGAATAAATCAAAACAGAAACAGTTAGCTCTTGACTTGCTGCTGTTATTTTTCTTTAAGTTTACACTTCCTAAAGTAGCCTGTCCTGTCTAACTTTCTTAGTGGATTAATTTCTAGTAAATGCATCCTTTTGAGAAATCTCAGACATTTTCAGCTATGTAACAAAGGCGGCTTTATAAAAATAAAAAATAACCAAAAATACAATTTAATGCTAAACCTGTGTAAATCCACAAACAGTGCTGCCTGGACACTCGTAAACTCTGTTCCCAAAATCCAGCATCCGATGTCACATAGTCCCGTGATAAATCTGTAAAGGGCTTGCATTCAATACTTTCTAAAGGAGATTTTCAGCAGAAATTAGTGTGGTGTGCTATCGGTTGTTGCTCAGCTATTGTTAAATATTGTTACTGTTATTGTTAATCTGTGTACCCCAGGATCAGTTTCCAGAGGTTTTTAATTAGTTTTCCGTGCAGAGTCCCTCATTTGAAAGAGTGCAGGTGAAGTTCATGGTCTGTTTTGCTGCAGTCACGTAGGAGCATCCCCATAAGTAAGAAGTTCTTTGTGAATGACTGCAGCCCAGCGTCAAGGTAGTTATGGGGAGCAGAGCACACTTATTTAACTGTATTTTGTTATTCTTGGTTAGGATGCAAAAGTGTTTGCAGTTTAGGTGAGTATAACAAGGGCTGCGGGCATGGGCATCTTCTTTTGTACTCCATCTTCACATGTTGCTGTTTTTTTCAAGAAATGTGACCTGGTGGGTACCCATTGATGCAAAGTGGTAACTCTGGCTTGAATTGTCCAGGATTCCCCACACTGGTTCAATTACAGTGCCGTAAGAACATAATAAGGCCCCATCCTGGTACTCACAGATGAGGTGGGGATCAGACCGTTAAATTCATTTTACTTCTGACCTACTGTGCAGGAGGGTTTGCAGGTGCATTTCTTGGGCTGAAGTGTCAGTTTCCTTTGCATGCTGTTAGATCTAGTGTTTAAGAATTATTTTTACTTCTCAGTTTAGAATTTTGGAAGCATAGTTTGCTATCGGACAGTAAGACAGCCTTTGAAACTGTGGAAATAAGGAGTCAAACACAAGTGAACTGGGAGAGTGCAGCATATTATGGACCAAAAATACATTATGTGTGGGGAAAATAGGAAAGATAAATACACAAGAAAAGAAATGAAAGTGCGAATCCTTATTGTTGTTTAATACGGTTTTGTGTGGTTTTGTATACATGTGTACACTTGCATTCAGGTAAAGAAACCTACACAGATCATAGCACTGGTGCCCCTCTCCCTCCCTTCCTTCAGGCGGGACCTATGAGATCTAGAATGTATTTCTTCACTCATGACCTTTCATAACTATCAGGTGTAAATGATTTTCTTTCACTTATGCCCAGGCTACGTTTGAAGGTCCTGTAGGTCTCCAGCAAGAATTATCAGTAGATAAACCTGCACTATCTCTAAGTCCTTTATACACAATAAAGAAAAAAAAAGTACAATCTTTTTCATCTGAAACCTTGTTCTTTTCAAACAACCTTTAGTTTGCACAGCTTTTGCTGCCTTTTTTTTTTTCCAAATGAAAAGCATGCAATTCTTTTAAGGATTTTTAATTCCTTTTGAGTAAGGAGCTGATAATAGTACAGTATTATTACAGTAGTCCTTATAATAGTCTTGTAGTACATACACTCACTTTTCCCAAGCTGCAACTGTAAAATAATGAAGGAAACCATTGGTGAATTAAACAGCTTGTTAGTCATGGAGGATCGTTGGATTGAATTCTCCAGAGGTTTAAAGTACAGGGTAGTGGCAATGAGATCAAGAAAAATCAAGTCACTGGATACTGAATATATATTAAAACATTCTACAAATGTACTGTAGGAAGCAGCTTCATTTTAATGCCTTGGTAATTTAGTAACTTTCATGTCTGGGTTCCTGGTTAGAATTTAGTTTAAATGAATTAAGCAAATTGTTCTGGACAGTTAGTTATAATGGATACTGTAACATTGCACCAAGAGCAAATAAGACACTGAGAGAGTCTTGTACTACTCAGTACAGTTTCTTGTTATGAACTGTATCCTACACCTTCCAGCTATAAAACAAAGACGGCATAATGAGCACTTGAATTTTGGCTCTAAAGCATACTTTTGGTATTCTTGAATCAAAGGGAGTGAGGAGAGTAAAGTGATTTAAGCTTAGTGGGCAACTGAGCACCACAAAGCCATTCACTCCCACACACCCCCATATCCCCACGTGGCATGGGGAGAAGAAAAATATAACAAAGATTTTGTGGGCTGAGACAAAAGGACAGGCAGGGTTCACTCACCAATGGTCACAGGCAAAAGACACCTCTTGGGGAGAAAAATCAAACTATTTAATTTTTTACCAGTAGCATCAGAGTAGAATAGTGAGAGATACAACCAGATCTTAAAGTCAACACCTTCCTCAAACCCGTCCCTTCTCCCCAGGCTCAGCTCTGTTCCCGATGTCTTTACCTCCTCCCAGCCCAGCGGCGCAGGGAGATGGGAATGGGGGTTGCAGTCAGTTCATCCCATGCAGTCTTTGCCACCCCTTCCTCTTCAGGGGTAGGGAGGACTCCTCGCACTCTTCCTCTGCTTCCACATCAGAACCTTCCCACAGGAGAAAAGTCCTACATGAACTTCTCTGTGGGTGTGCCCATTGCTACAGTTTTTCCTCACAAGCTGCTCCTGTGTGGGCTTCCCTTCCGCACGGTGCAGTACTTCCCACTGCTTCAGCACACACTGCCAATGGAGTCACAGCCTCTGTGGTGGCAGCCACCTTCTCATGTGCTCTCACCTCTCTGCTCCACCATTGAACCTCCACAGGTTGCAGACAGGTCAGCCTGCCCTCTCACCACAGGTATGCACCTCCTCCTCCTCCTCCTCTTTTTTTTTTTAACTGATCTTCATGTCTGCACAGTTGTTCTCCTCACATCCCACTCCTCTCTCCATTGCAGGTTTCTTCTACTGCTTCTTGAAGAGTTCCCAGCTCTCTCGGGCTGGAGCTGCAGCAGGGCTTGAGCTTAAGTTGAGGCCGTACCAGCCCGACTGAGCTGGGTCCACATCACCCACACTAGTGCCGCACTGGTCAGAGGCGCAGCAAGAGAGGACGGGCCTGTCTTAAATACATCAGTTTGCAGAGGTGCTGATTGGCTTGGCCCTGATCAGAGAGGGGTCTGAAATTTGAGCCAAGGGAGCTTCTGGCAGCTTATGACACCACAGGTTGAAGACAAAACTCTCACTGAGCTATCCCAGTCATTGGGAACATTTCCCTCCCGCCCGGCTCAGCTTCTTCTATCAGAACTCACTCTAGAGCGATACCCTCATTACCTTTCTGTGAGGGTTTTTTTTTAATACACACTTTGGGATTATTATGCATTTAAAAAGTTGTATAAAAATAATTCTGTGTATTCAGAATTTTCATCATGTGATGGCTTGTAGCCGACAAAAAAATTTCTGCTTTACTGATACTGTCTGCCCAAATATGTTTCAAAAGTTGTGTGTAGTCTCTAAAGCACTTTGAAAGGATTCAGAAGATGCTTAAAGACTTAACATACTTAGGCAGAGCCTTCCTTAACAGAAAAAAAACCATGTAGAATTTCTGTATTAACCATCTTTTAACTTAAAAGAATGAAAATCAAAATGTGACAAAATGAAACATTATCATTTAATATGAGAAAAGACAGGTTTATGTGTCTATAAGTGGGATAATTGTGACAGGTACAATTACCACATAGTCAGTCTTCACTCAGAAGCCTTATGACTGATTGGGGAATCAAAATAGTCCCTACTCCAGTAGAGGGTGGTACAAAGTCTCAAGGCTGATGTACCTCATCCTCAGTGGTATCAGAGGTATCCAATAGCATCTGAACTGAAAGCTGGACAGCCTAACTGAGGAAACTCTGCCAGATTTTATGAAAATTTTCTTCCTCGTGCTTATTTTCATCTGTCTGAATCCAAAGAACTTACAATTAAATCATTGCTGTCACCTCAGAATGCAAGTGATCTGGAGTATATCTGGCTTTAAAGGCAGCTTTTCAAGCCCTACCAAACTGGCAATCCATGTATCATAGAATGCATTGGGTTGGAAGGGACCTCTGAAGGTCATCTAGTCCAACCCCAAGTACCAAAGAGTGATTTCCACTGGCGCAGGCTCTGCCATGAACTGCCTGTACTTTGCAATATCGAGGCAGTGTGTTAATAATATAAATAGAGTCTTGCATGATCCAACTCACCTTTACTTTGTTTAACCTTACTATGAGTGATCAAATGGATTGCATGGGGAGGTGGTGAGTCCTGAGTCCTTAGTTGTGTTGGAAGAGTCAAAATGCAGCCCATGTTACACCTTTCTGGTACGAAGGGAAGGGAGCGGCGTATCACAGAATCACAGAACGTTAGGGATTGGAAGGGACCTAGCGTAGTCCGTGGACAGGCTGTAAAAATTCTCTTTGTGTATATGTAGATGAGGAAATGTTTCTTTTTCTTTTGTAGCATCTGTGTAATTCATGTGCTCAAAGCCTTTGACCCTGGCTGTGGGAGAACAGGATGTGACTGATTGATACAAACAATTCTTTTATTTGCAGATTAAAAAGTGTATCTAAAATACTGCTCTCTTCAGATAAACATAGTCCAATACAGTGAGTTTTCTCACAGCCTAATCATGGTTACAGTTTTAAAGTAATTCCAGTGTTGGCAGTGTTAATAATATTAAAGACAAAACGGAATCTCAGAGATTTCCCTCTTCCGTCTGGGTCTTAATGAAATTATTCTCTTCCCAGCTTGTCTTTGTATATCCAAAGGGTTGACCCTGTAGGGTCTGCTTTTAGATGACTGTTAAATATCGGACTAACATGGAAAAAGATGGTCCACACAGAGCATGTGGGATGGAATCCAGCAATACCCTCCATCCAAGCTAGATGACATTGTCTGCCACTGTGTAATACTGGTAAGGCTAATATACCACATAAACCAGAGCAGTAATTAATTATGCAGTTGTGCAAGTTTATTCTACACAGAAGAGGGCAGTAGAACTGGTAGCTGAAATTGAAAGAAACAGTTTGTACATTACTCAAAAATGATCATTGTAATAACAGGATTGAAACATTACGTTTATATAGATGAGAACCTGACCAAATCCTCAGGATCTAAGCAGCTTCAGACTTAAACGTAACATAGATCCTGTAGACGTTCAGTACTGTACTGAGGCTGCAGAAGAGTTGGAGATGGCCATAAGGCAGAACTACAGTATCTGCAGGCAGTATTTGGATCCCTCTCTTGTACAGCATTGCTCAGTGCAGGTGGTATAATTAAGATGTATAGAAACGACTCATTAAATTGTGACAGCCTCTTGTACCTTATAGTTAAGGAAATAGATGAGCTATCAGGGGTTACCAAATGAAGAGATCATTTCAGTGTTTCAGTAGCACTTCACCACAGTTGCAGAAAGTTCAAGAAGAGCTTTGTCTGTGAAGGGTATGTTGAAAGATATGATGCTTCAGGTGATTTAAAAAGAAAAGATTAGACTTGGCTGTAAGTCTCTTCTGAAACAACTATGCTGCCTTTTCTCCTTCAAAGTACGGATACAGGCTGTGGGTGTGCAGGGATGTGTTAATGGTTTTTGTGGATTTGTGTCTGTGATCTGTGAGCTGAAAAGTTTTCAGTTTTGTATGGCAATGTCTGTATACAGACTTGTTTAGAACAGAAAACTGTTATTTTTTAATGTTCTTTTTAAAATTATTTGCCAACTATTTCTGGGATCTTGAATGGATGTTCTTTTTTAAGTATTAGAAGCTGAAATGGAAAGAAAAATGAGTAAATCCTCTGTGAATACAATTCTTTAGGAGAGAAATTTCTATGAGAAAAATATCTAAAATAAAGTAGTTTTAAATGGCATGCCAGATCCTAGTAACCAGGGGCCTAATCTTGCCAGTTGCCGCTGGGAGGTGCCTGTTGCCATGAACTTCCATTCACATCCTGATTCGAGCAGGCAGTGCCACTTGTAGGAGCAAGAACTGGAGGAGGAGCTCAATGACTGTTCATTTTCAAGTGGGAAAAAAAGCTTTTTGCTTAAAATTGAGAACAATTAAATCCTGTTTCTTTTAACAGTACAGATTCCTTTTAGTCAAAGACAATTGACTCCTGTCTGTCTTCTGGTTTTCTTTTCATAAGTGTGTTTCCCTTTATGTCACCAGGGAGCTACAGACAGCATCCAATAGCCCTGGGTTGCTTCCCCTTCCTGCCAAAGAAGCAATAAAACATATCTCCAAGCTTTCAAGGAAAAATAAAAGCTAAACAAAACAACTGAGAAAGAATTCATAACCTCCCATTTCTTGTGTCTTTCATTTAAATCAAGAAAATATTAAAACATTTCAAGGCATGGGTGGTACTGATCAAACTCTTGTAAATTCCACAAAGGGTCTGGTACAGTTTATAGGGAAGGAAGGGTCGAGCACAGACAGGCAGAGGTGTTCTGTGCTGGCAGAGTAGCCGAGTGGAGTGCTGAAGAGAAAGTGGCAATTTAAAAATTGCTTCCATCCCCAAACTATTTGGCTGTGGGTGAAGTCCTATCTGCAACTTGGGACTATTCTTCTAGTGTACAAGTTGGACTGCAAACTTCAATATTTAATGCTGCGTCTTCATAAATGGTGGTTAGGATTGACAAAGTACCACTGAAAGAGTAACATATCTTCTTTGAATAATTACTAGGAAGAAGGAGGAGTTGGGAAAGTGGATTCCGTTTATGTTCAGAAGCTTCGAAACAGTGAATCAGGAGCTACCCACTGACCAATATTTGAGGAAGAGGTTTTGTAAACCTTACCTCATTATCTTCCTACTAGTTTTGCTGGCAATTACATTTTGTCATGCAATATCTTTTTCTCAGCTAGAGGCAGCTTTTATGATGTTTTGTAAATTGTCGAAATGGCAAAATTTACCGTAACAGAAATGCATTGCGATGCTGTGGTGCTACCAGTTTTACGCGCTACTGTGCACTTCTTCAGAGGCTCAACTCCTTTGGCCTTTGGTTTTCTACTTGGTTCACACACAGTGCAAGCAGGCTGTTGGTGCACACCTTATCGCAGTGTGCTGCTGCCGTATAAACTAGCTGAGAGGCTTGCCAGTGTAGTCTGCATAGGCTGATATTAAGTCTTCCATTAAGTGAGACAGACTGGATTACTGATTTTGGAATTGATGATGGATGAAGAAGCCATACAGAGACGGCATTGCTCTAAATTTGTAATACAGAGATTAGGCGGTTTTTCTCTGTAATGTTATAGTAATGGGCATTTCTCAAAGACAGAGGGAAGAAAAGATTAGATTTGGTGCCTACGTGTTGAGGGAGGTGGAAAGGAAGAAATAACCACAGCTGAACTTCAAATTAAGGTTTCAGAAGCTGCTAAATACGTTGAAACAAAAATAGAAAGCTTCTTCACCTCAAATTCATCACCAAGGACAGAAGGATGGTTTTGTAATTGAGAGTGTCAACTCTGCAGTACCTGTCACTTTATCTGTCTGCAATATGCCATACACATTTATAGTGATGTATAAGTAATAATAATAATTTTGTGCTCGAGGCAAAAGATACAAATTTAGACAATCGTTTTCATGCCCATCTTTGACACAAATTTCTTGTGTGGCCGATGGACAAGTCAGATTTCTGCACCTCGCTGTCCTCTGCTGCAAAATGGGAATCCTACTGTTTCTTTTTGGGGGATGTTGAGAGACTATCAGTGTTAGCAATTTGTTGTGAGAGGCGAAGCTAAAGATGCCTCAGCTGCAAAGCGTTGCATTTGCTCACAGATCTTCCCAGGGAAGGACTCCTACTTCTAAACCTGCCATCAGGTGCTGACTCTTTCTTGGGCTCTGTGGTTAATCACTACAGCCCCAGCCCCGTTCTGTTAACATGTTTTACTCATATGAAAGTTACAACTGAAAGTTCAAAAAGTAGGTGTTGTGTAACAGATTACGGGGATGCGGAGGACATCTGTCCCACTCAGCGAACAGGCCTTGGAACAGATGTCTCAGATTTCTTCAAATCCAGAACATGCTGTCCATTTTCCAGTAATAAACAGAATTCTTCCTTTTTGTCAGTGAGCACCAAAGTACTATCTTTAATACATAAAATATGTAAATTCTTAAAGCATCATTTTGCTCTTTAGTGAGTTTAGATATTACAAAACGGTTTAATTATAAAAACAGACAGACCTAGTCCTGGGACCTGTGCAGCTAGAAATAAATGTGCAATCAAAACTGCAATTACCTGCAGAATTTAGTGTAAACAGATCAGCAATCACATAACAAACACAGGCTAGTTTGCATTCTGATATGAATACAGTTAGATCCAAAGCAATTTTCCTTTATTTATCTTAGCTGCTCAGCATAAATAAAGCAAGGGCATTGAAGCAATTAGCATAATTAGAGTATCGTGGTCAGGCCCTGTGTGATTTCTAGAGACGTTTCACTTTAGAATTCTTTTTCCCGTACAAGAGTTTCCCTGAGCCACTAAAATATCGCTTTGGGCATTTTTGTATTTCAAATTTGCAAGTTGTCAGTTTGAAAAACCCTTGACACACGGATGTGAAAGCATCTCGCAGACAACCACAGAAGGTATACCCTCAGCTTTTCATTACTAAGAAGCTGGGGAATTTCCTGTTTCAGCTCTTTCTCCTTCTTGACGTGTTAACCCTAGAAATGTCAGGTTTAATTATTTCAGGTGCCACCCAGCAGATCTAAGGGTTAAAAACAACCTGTTCCCCCAAAAGGTGTCACATTTAGGGGTTACACTTATAAGGAGTATTTCCAGCTTTCCCATTACATCCTTCTCCAGTCTTTTATTTGCTTGTCTCTGCTTGTGACAGTGGCAGAGCTTGTGTGGGCACAGGCGTCAGCACCTAGAACCAGCTTTTCACACCTTTTCACCAGCACTTCTGCTATCGTGATAGCACTTGGAGAGCTGAACTAAGACTGGCTGTGGGACCATTGCTGGACATTTGTAGGGTGAGTGCAGGGTAGGGAACTTGTATTTTTTTATTAGAAGACATGAATGTTGTCCTCTACCAGAATGGCTGGGTGGCAGATGGGAAGGACACGTCACAACGTACCATTTCCAGCTACTGAGGCCAGCTGCAAGCATCGGAACAAAGTGAATGTGGATGGGAAAAGAGGACTATCTCTTGTTCTCCTTTCTATTCCTCCCATTGTTCTTCTTCATTAATGAACATTGCAGTAAGGAAATGACAAAACTTGTAGAAATTATAGTGGTTTTCTTTCATCTTTATAAATGGAAATGGCACCCGCTGTTTCCAGTGGGTTATGATGGATTTCAGGGCCAAGTTGTGACACAGTGGACTTCAAGAGCATGGGCTGGCTACAGGCAGCGTGTATACTGTGCAATTAATTGTTAACTGTCAAAGAGTTTTTGATTATTAAATTATGTGTCATATAATTTTTAAATTGTCTTTGTCAGTGCTTTGAAATCTCTGCCTCTTATTCAGGGCAACTTGTGACCTCATTTATCACATTCTTCTCCCTATTAGCACATGGTATCAAAGGTTCAAAAAAGAAGAACCTAAAAGGCAGAATCAGAGCAAGAGCACAATTGGAGGACCAAGATATTTAATCTGATCTGATTTTTAAAAATATTGTTAAATAAAGAATTACAAAAATAATAATTGGGCCAAGGTAAGGAACAGTGTGATCATTCCAATGAGGCCTTCACCAGTCATGGAAGTGCTTTAATTGCAGTATCTCTGAACGTTTCAGGATGAAAGTGTCCCTCCTGTCCCTGTCCTTTCATGCCCCTTCCATTGCTTCACATGTATCCTACACAGTTTTAAGCCCAGTGAGCTGTGCATGTTTGTCATTCTTTCTCTTAAAGGATGCAAAAAGAAAAGAAAAACACCAATTAAGTTTATCCAGGCCAAAGCATTATTGCTCAAATGTTAATAATCCCAGTAAATTAATGCCAGCACTGTAGCACCTACAGAGAATTAGAATAGAAACACTCCTATAGTTTCTTAAAAGAAAAAGCTTTGACTGCAGAAATGTTCCATCCTTCTGACTGCATTTATCTTGCTGATTAGTGATAATGGAAAACCTAGCAACAGTTTACTGCAGAATATTGGAAGCCCTCCAGGCAGGGAGTAGCAGAAGCAATAGCCCCCCCAAATAACATGGGTAACTCTGTGTATGAATCAATGGGCAGTATGGGGACACCGAGAAAAGATAAAACTGAATAGTTAAAGACACTAAAATAAGTCTCTTAATGATAGGGATAAAGCAGCATGACATCTCTAAACCAGGCTGCTAGATGAGTTTATTTATTCTTTCTTCGTGGTAATTTGCACAATATTAGGAGTTCTTTGAATGCAGAAGCAGTACCTTAAATATTTCTTTTATCTGTCGAAGACAGTGAGTCTTTATGAGTGAGTGTGCTTTGATTTCTCTCTTTTTATTCCTTATATATGTCTGTATTATGTGTATATATAAAAGTGAGGGTTACGAGTTAGGGAATGGTAAGTTTTCTTCCATCTACTCTTTAGCATCTGTCTTTTTTATCGGAAACTATTGTAGTGAAAAGGCCAACCATCTACAGGTGAAATTCTCCCCTCTGCAGCAAGCTAACACAAGGTCTGCACGCTCTTAAAGTGCAAGTCCTTCTTTGTTGTCATGTTTTCACTGGATTCTGATTTTTGATGCCTTTTCCTTTGGTGCTTTTGCAGGTCTTGTTTCTTGGGGTTCTTTACTGTGTATAGCATTGGTCTGTATACTGAGTCAGACTTGTGGTCTTGTCCACCAAATAGCCAGTAGTAAGTGCTTTGCAGGAAGTGCGGAAAACTTCAGATTAGGTAGGTTCAAGTTGATCTGTCCCCTGTTAAATTTCCCCTGAAGTCTTTGTATTCTGAGGTTATCTTAAATCCTGGAACACAAGGTTAACTTTGCTTACAAAAACTGGCTGTCCTGCTACCCTCGAAGGCAGTCCCTCCTTCATATTCCTTATGTGTGAATGTATAGCTCCAAATAAAGAAGCTGTGGGAGGGTTGAATTGTGTGGGTAGCACTTCTGAATATCCCTATTCTGACAGTTTACCAGAAGGAGAGTAAATGTTGGAAATAGCAAAGGCTTGTTATTTAAGGCACTTTTGTAAATTTGCCCAGCTCCTGTAAAATTATGCCTGTGTCCACTGAGACCATGTTATCTAGGCTTCTGGCAAAAAAATATTGCAGATTATATCAAATTTGTTCAGGTCAGCACTTAAACTGTCCAATAGTCTGCCTTTTGGTGTTCCTATAGCAGGAAATTTAAACACATTGCTGAAGCATACCAGGGAAGGCTGAGCAAGCTCCTGGTGGCTGCCTAGAACCCCACAGTTTGAATAGTTACCAAGCCGAAGAGTTGATTTTGATCACCCTCTTTCTTCGAAAAACTTCAATTCACTAATTCTTGTTTAGTGCATCACTGATACAGGTTGTTTTCTTATTTATTGCTCCATGTCTAAAAGTAATAATACAAACAGTCATGTCGTAAGTCTTGCTTAGTTGAGTCTCCAGCATTGCTTCTCAATTTCTAGCAGTTCATAGAGTATTTAACAGCACGTTTTCTCTGGAGGTTAAGTTAACATGGTCATATTATGCCCACTCTCCATTATCTACATTTGATCCTTAGAAGTGGAAGATTGATTTTAACTTGGCCCTGCTGCTTTTAAATCCTTTAATAGTGTAGATCTGACTGCATCCGAGACCTCCTGCTCGAGCCTCATCTTGGGTATTCAGGCTGTGACACCATTTGCCTTGTAGGGAATCCATCATCACTCACACATTGCTTTGGCAGGTGAATTGTGGTTTTACTCTTTTTTTCCCAAAGGTGAGGAGCTTGCCCCCTCTTGATTCTGTTGTAATCATAACACACATGTGTTTTCTTCTTCCAGATGAACCTAAGTTGGTTTATCTGGAACATTTTCCAACCTTAGTCGGGAATATGAGACTCATTTCATGAAGATGGCTAGCGGTTTTTAATTAGGATCCATGTCAAAGCCTCTCAGTATTGTTTTCAATATTCAATGTGTAATAGAATACTCCAGCATGAAAAATGAAAAGGCTGAAGTTTACTTAGTAAGTCAGGACTTCAGATGCCTAGAATGTTAACTCTGTACCTGCATGCTGTAATGGGCCTGGTTTGTATAGGTGTTGGCTGCCTGCTTTTTTGGCTGAAATTCATGAGTCCTGATCGTGTAGAGCATCCTTAGGACATCACCCAGTTGCTTAAGAGAACAGATTTAAAACTCACTATATAGCAGCACTGATCTGGTAGAACTTCATTTTTTTTCTGGTGTTGCTCACGCTGCAAGTAATGGGAATGGATTATTTACCTAACATCAGACAGCTGAAATAAAAACATAGGTGCATGTTTACAGTTAAGGCCTTTAAGTTCTTTTTACTGTCATTGTTGTACTTCTGGGCATGTAATACTTTTGCTGTTACAGAACTTCAGGCTGCCCTTCAGTCTTACATATCCTGGCTTGTACTTCCTTTCTTTGGGTATCCAATTATACCTCCAAAATTAGGATCCTTATCTAGTAAAGCTAATTGTCGTATTCAGCATCGATCAGTGAAAATAATGATGTGGGCGCTGTTAGGGGCTACATCTTCTCTCTTATTCTAGAGCTTCACAAGGTTATTTTTTAAATAAATTAGTGTTTATGAAGCACTCACATACTGTAGTGATGAGCATCATAGAAAAGCCCACAAGGAAGCTTATAATTCTGTCTTTGGAGCATGGTTTGCATAGAATGCAGTAGATAAGGCCTAGGGCCACACATTGAACACCGAGGAGAAAACAAAATCTCAAATAGCTGTTCATTAAGTTTTTTTGCTTTGCAGTGCTCAACTTTGCTATCTTAATGCTTTTCTTTTTGCATTGTCCTGTGTGTAATCTCTTATCATCTACTAATGGAACCAAAGAAAGTCAGAAATACGGTGTCTTGCTGAAACCAGCACAGCTGATTGGAAGTCATATAGTTTTAGGTTAATTCCATGTATTTTTGTCATTTGAACTAACAGAGTTACTAAAAGAAATTTAGTAATTTCTAAGAGGATTGGGTGTTAGGAAGAAGTTCTTCGCTGACAGGGTGCTAAAGCACTGGAGTAAGTTCCCCAGGAAAGTGGTCGTCACCCCAAGGCTGTTGGTGCTCAAGAAGCATTTTGACAGCTCTCTTAGATATATGGTTTAACTTTAAGGTTGTCATGTCTGGAGTCAGGAGTTGGGCTCTATGATCCTCATGGGTCCCTTCCTGCTCAGGATATTCTATGATGCTACAATTTGCTAATGACCGTCCCAGCTTTGCTGATAGCCAAAGAGTGGTGGGAATCAGAAAAAAATCATCCCAATCTTTGGAGGGAAATTTGCTATAGTGGAAAAATATCTCTCAGTTCTATTTCACAGTGTCTAAACAGTCAAGCCTGCCCCCTCTGGTCTTTTCTCTCATTTCCAATACTTATTTTTCCAGTGCCTCCCACCTGCTTGCTCAACCTGTCAGTATTTCCCACCAGCTCCATTTCCAATCTCTTTACCAGCCCTAATCCTCAGTATACATCCTTGCTACTTAACAGATCTAGCTCCATTTTCTTGACTCCTTCCTTGCCATGTTGGTTCGTAGCAAAGCAGACTCAGAGCTCTCTGTATTTAGAGCAAGTGATTTAAAGTTCTTTTCTCAGATTATAAGAACAGCCCAAATCTTCTTGGCTCCTAGACTAAACAATCCTAGAGTCATCCCTATACTTATTCTTAATGCCAGTGTCTTTCCTTCAGTCAAATGGCCCCATTCCCCCCTCAGTCCTCTGCAGTTCTTTCCCTCATTCTGTTTCTCCTGCACAAAGCCTGATTCATGCATCCTTCACACTGAGCCGAGGCAGCTTCGTTCTGCAGACAGCTCACTGGAAGCTGTGCCACAGCACGGACCCAATGCAAGGTAGAGGTGCAAATGCAAGCTCTGGTCAGGTGCCAGCAATCTCTCTCAGTACTTCTGCGAGGTTTAAATGGATTCATTATGACTTGTTTTGGTAGTTGTCCTCATGTGAGTTTCTAGGAGGTGTGTGTACATTGGAGTTTTATTCAGAGATTCATAACTTCATTAAATGAGAGTAACTTTGAACAGAAGAGTCTAAAGAAAAGAGCCTAACAATTTTTTCACGTGGACAATGAAAAATCCTACCACACTTTTGACAACACCTAAATCAATTTTACTGAATTGTTTCAAAAAATCAGCCTTCAACTGATACCGTAGAATTAACAAATCTAAAATCTTGTTTGTTAAATGGAATGTATGCTACTCCATAAATGAAATGAATGTAAATGTTGTAAGATTTGTTAAAAAATTTTGTGAATAAATAATTTACTAAAAGTATGTACTTTTTAGTCTATGTTATACCTCGCAGCATACATTTTTAATACAGATTTTATATATATTTTTGTTCCAAAATTAATTTCCTTCTATGCTGGTCAATGTATTTCTAGTTAATCTTAGCGCTTACAAAGATGCTACCATGTCAGTTAGCAATACCAACAGCAAGATGAGGAAAAGGAAAGCCTTCCCTTCTATCATGTTCTGGACGTTAGGTAAGGATTATTTCCTGGCTATTAGTGCAACCTGACTGCTGGAAAAAAAACCCCCGGTCCCATAAGTCTCCCACTGGTGTTATCAGAGACTCAGTAGAGTATACATCTTGTGTACAATGACCGGATGTCCTTCCAAAATCTCATTAAATTTCTTTCATTATATTAGCAGATTTATGTCTACTGTTCCCATTTCATTCTTATTATAAGCCAGGTGAACATGTTGAATCCATTTTAGGGAAACATGTAGCCCTCATCATATATGTTACCCAGGAAAGTAAAGTGTTGGCTAACAAATTTACAGCAACGTCAGAAGGGCTTGGAGCTCCTCAATACTAATTCCTTTTTAAATTGCACCAGTTGTGCCCTGGTTAACCCATTTCATTCATTATATTGTTGTCACTCCTGACATCCACAAGAGTAACTGAGTAAAACCAGGAGTCCTGCATGTATTTATTTCTATGGAATGTTTATATACCTACCTAGCAGTCTGAAATAAAGTGTATTACTAAAATGCATTTTAGCAGTGGTAGATTTCCACAGATAGTGTGCACTGTTTCTGATCAAGGTGGAACATAAAGTTCACATTAATAACAATAAATATTACATACTGGATGAGCAGTAGAAAAAAGCAAGTATATAAATGCACTCACTGGGACATTTATTTTGGACTGCTGGACAGGTCTATGGATCTATAGAGATCTAGATCCCACCCAGAGGCAGATGAAAAATTGAGGCACATGGGGTTTGGCCTTTATAACTACAAAGAGATTTCTAGAAGGAAAAAAAATAAAAGAAGGTATTCTGGTATAAATTGTGAAAGGTCTAAATTAGACATGAGTTGTTTGGCTGATCGATCAAGTATAGAATGAATAACCCTGTATACTCAAGATGCGCTGACATTTTTACATCGTATGGCTTTTCAGATATTGCATCCTTAAGAATGAGCAAGGGTCTCCCTGCTAGTGGAGTACTGACTGTCTTCAGCTCACATTGACACTCATCAGTAAATTTCCACATTGATATATATAGATACATATGCATCATGTGCCAAATGTCTTCAACTGATATTAACACAAATGGGAAAGCATTTGTCTTGCCGAAGACAACATGTTTCTCCTATCTTCTTGGTCACTGCTAAGTGCTTCTTACAGAAATATTCCTTGAGGTCTTTGTAAGGGGAAAGGGTTTGTTCTGTGACAGCAGACCTTCATGCTGAATGCCGCAGCCTGTTCTGCTGACAGCTGTCCAGTGATGACCACCCTAAGAGCAGAGTACTTTAAGAATTTTTTCTCATGACTTGCATACAAAAGTCTTTTTCAAGGCTGTGTCTTGGGCTGCCAACTCTCGACGGATTCACACAGCTAAAAAGTTTGTGCAATATTTTTTTAAATACTGCAGAAAGTCTGAAGAAATTTATAAGGGGAAGAA
>NW_010161683.1:11958-17707 GCF_000695765.1 Mesitornis unicolor | reverse complement strand
GCAGGTCTGTTCAGGGATATTCTCTTATATGAAGGTACTGTGGGAAAATTTATCATTTTGTGCAGTCTGGCATTTTCCAGAGGCAGTATCAGTCTTTGTAAGCAAAGGATAAAAGTTATCCCTTGCAGGAATAGGTTAGTAATGTAAAAAGTTGGGAAAAAGATCCTTCAGAGGAAAAGAAATCCTCCTTCTTCATCTCTGCTTCAGTTCAGACATTGATGAACTGATGTTTGTCCTTGCTTGTGCCTTTGCCACATAAGCTGCTCTGGAGAGGATATGATTTGTTATTTTTCTGGCACTATTTGGAACACCAAATAACTTTGGGATGGCATACCTGTATATTCACACAGAAGTCTGCAATAGGTTGACATTCATTCTACGAAATTATTTACTAGAATTGCAACTTAGTGTTTTTCTCCTGCTTTTTCTTCAACCTTCTCCTCTTAAACCCTTTCTGTTTTCTCTTGCACATTTCGATCTTTCTGTTCTATTTTCACTGCTTGTTGGTCTGTCTTTCTGTCCCCCTTTTTCCCCCATTCATTACTTTATAGTCATTATATTTGCCCATTTTCCATCATGTTTTCAGTATCTTCAAGAGAGCTTTAGCTTGTTACTCCTAGTATGTTCTCCACTCTTTTTTCTTCTTTTCTTGAGTTAAACCTGCAAATCTCACTCCTTTCCATCCCTCAAATCCATCAGATCCATCTTCCAGCACGTTCTGGAACCCCCTCCATGGCTTTACTCCTTTGGATTCATGAGAAGTGCTCTGCATCCTGAAGGCAGCAAGGAGGACCCAGAGATGTGAGCTTGACCTGGCACTGCAGTACCTCAAAACATCCGAATATTTTGAGTTAGTGGAGGAGATGCTGAACCAACAGATACCTCAGAAAAACAACCTAATCTGAGTCCCATTCGTTTCCAACAATTGTTATAAAGATAAAATAGAAAGGAAAAAAGGAGAGATGGCCAAACATACAGAACAGTGTGTTATCTCACACTTGAAATGGATATTGTATTTGAATTCTGAGACCTACACTCTGAACGTGTAATTAATGTCGTACCTTAACTGGAGACATTTGTGGAGCAACTTTAATTCTGTTAAGTCAGATTTTAGTACATGTTTATAGTACGTGTTCAAGTACAGTTTCTCTTCTTTGAGGAATAAAAATAACCTCAAAACTCTCATAAAGGAACTCTAAAAGTAAATAAAAGTACTACCCAGGTAATCACATTTTCTTACTATTTTCTGGCCATTGCAATACAGCGCTTATTTTAGGAGCAGAAATTAACTAACACCTCTAGATCATACTTGGAAAAATAACATTGCATTGCAGTTCAGAGTGCTGGAGTTTGAAAACCTGTTTGTTCCGTTTCTGTGAGTGTGTGAACTTCCATGATAACTGGAAAGGGGAACCTTGGCCACTGTACTATGCAAGACTTAATCTTCCTGCTTTTTTAACCTAGGTTTCTAATTGTTTGTGAATAAAAGCTGCTGAATGTGCTGTAAGTGAATCCGCAGGCAGGTAATTTTCATGACCCTGCAGTTGCTCTTAGATGGTCCTAGTGTCTGTGTGATGAAAGGTACGGGGTTGCTTGTTGCTCTCCTCTTCAAGAATGACCTGTGAAGGAACATCACTAATACTCTAAAATTAATGCAAAGGCAGGTACTGGAGTGACTTCCCAGAAAGGCCAGACCAAATGAACATGTGTGTGCCGGATGAGGTGTACACAGTTTTTCTTCTCTTTTCTTCTGATCAGTTGGGTGTGACTGAGCAAAGCATTGTATGGTTGAACTGACAAACAGAAACCAAGGCTGTGAAATGACCTGGAAATACAGGTTTGACAGTCAGATAAGGGAAACTTATGTTTAGTCTGGATCTAGCAGAAATGAATGGATGCAAAATAGCAGCTTAGTAGAATTCCCACCATCTTTTCTTCTCAGTAGGACAAATACCAAAGCATTCACTGACTTGTGTGTTGTTCTCACATACAGTCTTCCTCTGGTGCTAGCACATGTGCTCAATTGCAACATTTTTATATACATCTGTATGTGGATGTGTGCATGTAGTCAGCCTGTGTCAGGTGAGTGCCAACTGACTAATGAAAAACCAAGGGGTTTCATTTTTTATGGCTTCTAACTGTGTGCTGCAGGAGGGGTCTGTTTCTTTGTCTTGAAAGACAAAACAAACAGGGATTTTCTTAATAATATATGAACAGATACATATTTTCTAATCTTCAGGTTATACTCTTTGATATGGTCCTTCAGGCATCAGTTTTAAATCTCCCATTAACAGGAATTGTTTGTCCCTAGTTTTTTGCTAGTGTTTTGATGGAGATAACAGAGGGAACAATACATGCCAGAGGTGTGGGATGTCATCCAGAGGGACTTGGACAAGCTGGAGAAGTGGGCCCATGTGAACCTCATGAGGTTCAACAAGGCCAAGTGCAAGGTCCTGCACCTTGGTAGGGGCAGTCGTCGTTACTGATACAGGTTGGGGGGTGATGTGATAGAGAGCAGCCATAAGCAAAAGGACTTTGGGGTACTGGTGGACAAAAAGCAGGACATGAGACAACAATGCACGCTCACAGCCCAGAAGGCCAACCACATCCTGGGCTGCATCAAAAGAAGTGTGACCAGCAGGTCAAGGGGGCTGATTTTGCCCCTCTACTTTGCTCATCCCACCTTGAATACTCTGTCCGGCTCTGGAGCCCTCAATATAAAAAGGACACAGAGCTGTTGGAGTGGGTCCAGAGGAGGGCCACAAAAATGATCAGACAGGTGGAGCACCTCTCCTACAAAGACAGGCTGAGAGAGTTGGGGCTGTTCAGCCTGGAGAAGAGGAGGCTCCAAGGGGATCTGATTGCAGCCTTCCAGTTTCTGAAGAAAGCCTACAGGAAAGCTGGGGAGGGACTTTATACAAGGTCAGGTAGTGACAGGACAAGGGGCAATGGTTTTTAACTAGAGCACGGTAGATTTAGATTACATATTAGGAAGAAGTTCTTTACTATGAGTGTGGTGAAACACTGGAAGAGGTTGCCCAGTGAAGAAGTGGAGGCCCCATTCGTGGACACATTCAAGGTTAGGCTTGATGTGGCTCTGAGCAACCTGGTCTAATTAGAGATGTTCTTGCTTACTGCAGGGGGTTTGGACTAAATGACCTTTAAAGGTCCCTTCCAACCCCACACAGTCTGTAATTCTATAACCAATAAGGTCGCAGTTGTAACTGGGATAAGCGTTGGCTGGAATCACATTACCAAGGCCAAACGGCAGCTACAAGCAGGTGACAAAACTTCAGCCTCCTAGAGGTGAGAAATGATTGCCTGTATGTAATTCATAAAGTATTTTTAAAGGGCATATTGCTTTTAGGAGAAAAGTAACTGCAGTGGGACCAATTGTTAATGTAGATCTTACTCACAGGGCCTTGAACAGACAGGCCCTAAAAAGCAGTGTATCTTTAAATACTCTAGCTGGACGTACACTAGAAGTTATAATGAGGCATCTTAATGGAATTTGCTTTAAGGTTTTTGTTCAAATTAGAAATGTTGTATTTTTTCAGAAATTGGTATTTTTCTTTAAACACAAATACACTTGCCTGCTCTCACACACGCACACAGATATTTAATAATTTTTCTCCGGATGCTGTGTGAGCCATTCATTATTGACTTGTTCCTTGTCTCTGAAAGAATATCTGCCCACACAGTTAAAAGCCAATTGTCTGTAGACTTCATCCTCTTCATGCAGAAGTGTGTGGGTGAGGAGTATTTAACCCGGTTGTAAACTCAAGGAAATAGCTATCCATTCCCTCACTGCTGGAGATGCATTCAGGAAAAGTATCAAAATTAAAGGCAAAATGAGTTTCCAACTTGAGAGGGACAAAGGAATGTGGTGAATTCCCAAGATTACTGGTGTGTTTGTGCTGTTTCTCCCGTCTTCCTTATTAAGCCTGATTTGTGTCCATTTGGCAGAGAGTTTGTCCGCTTGCTAACAACTATTGTAGCTGGACTCCAAGTTGTGCTAAGTTTTGGAAGTCTAAGCACTGTTACTGGAAGTGGGTACATAGCTTTCAGACCCCTTTGCACACATCAAACTCCCTGAGGACAGCCCATGTATTTCTTTCAAACCTCACGTTGCAAATAATGTAAAACAAATTGTTAGCAGCCTTGTGGTAAAGGAGGATGTTTCTTCCTGGTGATCTTTCCTCTCTGCTTCGTGTTGCTCTTTCTCACAAGGCTTTTTCTCTGCATATGAGGGTGGCAGAACACAGACTTACAGTTAATTGAGCTTGCTGCTTGTTTCCTGAAGAGCTCCCACAAACATGCTTTTAAATCCTTCAGTTTGGGTCGCTGGCCACGAAGTTGCATCTGTTTGTCTAATATATGTCACTTCTTTCAATCTACACTTACCAGTTTTTTTCCTCCGGAGTGAAATTCATCCAGTGTTTTGTGTTTGCTATAAATACACATCTCAGCTGTATTTCTATCCTTTGTGTCAACATTAAAATTCCCTTGTTCTATGTTTAGCTTGAATAATTACCAAACCATTTGCAATTAGAACTTTAGGATATGACCTCACACTGATTTATTCCTCCGTTTCTTTCTGTATTTAATACATTTCAGATACTGAAAATACCAAATCTTTGTCCTTTTATTTTGATGTTTATCAGTAATGGAAACATTCCAAAACAATCAGCCAAATACCTATGCTTTGTTCATTTATTGCCTTCTCTGAAGATAAATTGACTGTACTCAACTCTCTTCAGCATTTTTCTTCACCTAGATATTATTGCCTTGTGCAGCCACCCCAAGGTGACTGTTATCACTTAATTAAATCCTTGCACGCTGGGAAGAAAAAACAACATTGTTCGTTCATAACCCCAAGGAGGTTTTTTTTTTTCTTTAAGCCACTAAGCTTTTTCCCTGTTTTATTAACTTATTCCTGGCTACAAGAAGACATACTTTGTTGATGAGCAAAAGGTTGTATTAGCTTTTTATTTTCTGGGTAAACTTATCTTTTCTCTGGAAAAAAAATGTGGGCATTACAACAAAGAAATAAAATGGGATCTCTCCAAACCCTGCAATTCTAGTAAAGGTCTGTGTAAACATCAAGCTAGTAAAGAGAAACAGGGGAGTAGCAGGAAGGAAATGAGAAAATAAAATGCAAACATAAAATTGGAACAAGACAAAAAAAGTAAGATGACGTGTATATACACAGAGGAACTACTGCAGTGCTAGGGGAAAATTGGCATAAGGAATAGCATTTTTGAAGAGAAAAATATATCAGGGCTCTTTATGTTACTGTCTAGGGCAGCATCTTTTTATTAGCCTCTTGGTTAATGTCCTTTCTCTGTCTATTGATTTTAGCCTACATAACACTGTGCTCTTGCTTTTACCTTTGCATTTTTTTGCCATAGTGCACAATCCTGCTTGAAAGCTGTAAGTGGAAATATTGCAGATGAGCCATTCATTGAATATGTGAGACCCGCGATTTGCTTTTATCTTGTTTTAAACAGAGTACCTCACATGAGAAAGTTCCCTTGAAGCAGTGAGTTGCCAGAATATGTACCATGTTTAGCTGCCTTTTTGCTCGTTTCTAGTCCATTAAATGTAGAACCAGAAAATAGGTCTATCTACTCTAAAATTTGGGCTCAAGCAACCATATGTATTTG
Source organism: Mesitornis unicolor (assembly GCF_000695765.1). Classification (NCBI taxonomy): domain Eukaryota; kingdom Metazoa; phylum Chordata; class Aves; order Mesitornithiformes; family Mesitornithidae; genus Mesitornis; species Mesitornis unicolor. The sequence continues at coordinate 12,041 of NW_010161683.1, read as the reverse complement.
TTCATGATGCTAAATCATTTTGCCACCTGCTGTGTTCAACAAGCTTTTACAAATAATAAATGCTATTTAAAGCTGTAATATTT
>NW_010161683.1:0-11927 GCF_000695765.1 Mesitornis unicolor | reverse complement strand
CGGTTTATGCTGTGATAACATTTGTATGAGGAGCATGGCATTTTAGCGTGTAATACGAAAGAGCTTTTAAGTAGTTGCATAATTGTGATTTTCTAAATATTACTGCTTGTAATGTGTAGACTATAATTATTGTAGGTCAGAGACAGTAGTATAAGTAGTAGTATAAGTTTGTATGTGAACTGCAAAATATTGATAGATTTGTATGGATTTGCTCCAAATCCAGCACGTCTGTGATATGTATCAGTACTTAGTCTCTGGAAATTTCCTGTTCATGATAAAGTTTCAGCCTAAATTCTGGGATTTCTTTTTGTTCTGTGTATTTAAATTCTTGTCTGTAGCTTTCTGAATAGAATCAGATTAATTTTACAGTGATTATACAGCTTAAATTTCTCTCTTTCTTAGCAGTAACAAAAATCTTTCAGTTTACCTTCACAGATTCTAGGAATGCTTTCCAACGTGTGCAATGGATCTGCCACCCACAGTGATTTTAAGCTGTACTCTGTGTTTTTATCTAATCTATTTTAACTTTGAAGCCTGTAGACTATCTATGGATCTATCTGCACATCTTAATGAACATGTTGCAAAGGTATCTGATGCCTCTTTTATTTAGAATAAAGGCAATAGTAAATTTATCAGTTGTCAAGATTTTGATTATGATAATTTTGATAATTTTGGTATCAAAGTTTGGTTTGGTTTTAGATTACTATTGGAGCACTTTAGGAAGCACTGATTCTGCCCTGAGTTAAGTTTTGGTGTCAAAAGATGAGCAGATTCCTCAGAAGGAGATAGTTTTGGCATCAGGAAGAGCTTTAGGAGTCGGCCGTAGGCAGGATTTGATATTTAAAGTTGGGGCACTGATTTCAAATAGCTGTAGCATGCACATTCTGTTTACTTTCCAAAACTGATTCTGTCAGATTTTTTTCCTTTTATTGTACATTTCTAATTGGTAAATCTAGTTCTACATTTGTTGTATTAGATGATTTTTCATAAATAACTTTATTCCTAGTTTGTGACATTATTGGATGCCATAGTGACTTCATTGCAGGATTGGGAAATAGCACAGAAAACTTATGGGGGAGCATTTTATTCCAACAAAGTTTAGCTAGAAGTATAGGGCAAGATACATCACAGTTTTAATCAAGGATGCTATAAAGTTTCAAACGCCATGAGTGTCCATCTTTCAGCATCAAAAAGCATTCTGAATTTCTAAGCACACACTCTGGTATGTTTATTTTCTCTTAAAAACATAATTTAGGAATAAAAACCAGCCTTAAGTACCATAGGAAATTGCCTCTAGCAAGTTGAATTGTAATCCTGCTAAGGATAGTACTAGACTGAAAATACTGTTTAGATTTTAAACCTTAGTCAGAACTCAAACAGTCTTCTAAGATGTAGAAAACATTTGGTTATATTTCTGTTGCAGTTATTTTGTGTGTGTGTGTGCTTCTGCTCTTTCCCATCTGGTTTCAAATCAGAATCAGGGAAAGACTGATAAAACACCATTTCTTTTTCACTATAGTGACTGAAAACAGATTGAAGAAATTCAGCCTATCTATACTGCTTTCTGTGTTGTGTGTCAGGCAGCCTGTTCATTTGGGCATGGGAACAGAACAGAATCTGAACTGGAAAGACATTCACACAGCAGCTTAAAAAGCACTGACAGCATCTAGTTGCCTATTTGACAGGACAAGGGATAATGGTTTTAGACTAAAACAGGGGAGATTCAGACTAGATATAAGGAAGAAATTTCTTACAATGAGGGTGGTGAAACACTGAAACAGGTTGTCCAGAGAGGTGGTAGTTGCCTCATCCCTGGACACATTCAAGGTCAGGTTGGACGGGGCTCTGAGTGACCTGATCCAGTTGAAGGTGTCCCTGCTTATTGCAGAGAGCTTGGACTAGATGACCTCTAAAGGTCCCTTCCAACCCAAACCATTCTATGATTCTATTTGATTCCAGCTCAAGGTAGCTTTCCAGTGATTTAAGGAAAGGGAAGAAGACAGAGATAAAAAGGAGCTACTAGGACAAATAAAAGGATGTTTGAGGAAATCCTGGTTTCTATTTTATTTTTTTCAAAAAGGTTGAAGTTAAACTTCCACTAGAAATTCTTTCATTGATGCACCACAAATAAAACTTGAAAGTGCACTGCACGGGAGAAGAGACATTGTCAAAATGCAGCATTGCAGGACCTCCAGGTAGCAGGAGCAGGAGTTCAGACCTGCAAAATAAAGATGCCCAGATAACTGACGACAGCTGCCTGCAATTTAGACAACCGAGCAAACATGTAAGGTATTGCTTACGGTCTAGAAGAAGACATTGCTCGAGGCAGGAGACAATTGCAGATACATGTGACTTGTTAATGGAGCAGAAAGAAGAAAACTATTACAGTGGAAGCAGGAAAAGCTAGGATGCTACACTCACACTGTGTCTTTAAAGCATCATAGTTAGAAGCAATTAGAAGTGTGTCCTTGGTTTTCTCTGGGTGGTTCTGAATAATGGGAAAATGGCGCTAACATTTGGCAAGGGGAGAAGTTTTCTTTCATCAGGTCCATTGACGAAGGCAGTTTTACCACAGTCATCTTAGGGAGAGCCTTTAACCTTCAGGTCTGTTACAAATTGGAGTGAAACGGATAGTAACAGAGCGGAGCAATCATGTCAGCTCTTACTTGGGACATGGGATACAACATATAGATTGTTGACATGTGCAATAAATAGCATTAGGGTTGGTGGTGTCAAGACTTATTTGGGGCTCTTTAGATAATGTGGCGTGTGGATTATTGGCACAACCGACAGCTCCTGTACTCTGCAGTGTCAAGGAAATCTTGAGCACCCTTTGATGAGCAGGTTATTGATGCTTTATGCTGGAGCTGCTCCAGGGGATCCCTTAAGGGCATATCATGATAGTGTGGCTGCACACTAAAACCCTGTGGTAAAAATACAGAGAAACCTTTTCACATGGTCACTGTGAAACTGCCTTTAAAAGGAAAAAAAAACCAAATCTTGGTTAAAACCTTGTGTTTCCAGCTTCTGCTGGTGCTATATGGACAAATCACAACCCACTCACCCCTCCACACACCAGAAAATAGGATTTTACTATGGAAATACAAACAGGCCCTTAATTATCACTGCAGTCAGAGGTGCCACTGTAATATATTAGCTTGCATTTTAAAAAGAATATAAACCTTTTTCACTGAAAGAGCTGCTCTTGATATGCTTGAATTTATGCAATGAACTGGTAAACAGCAAAAGCCATACTTATCTTTACCTGCACAGGCATTAGAGGTGAGCTCAGGAAAACAAAACAAAACAAAACAAAACAAAACAAAACAAAAAACAGCGAGGGAGAGAGGAAGGGAGAAACAGTATTTCCTCACAGCCCTGGGTGAGATTAGTCCTGTTGATGGCAGAGCTGCGTGCTGCCTTCTCACCTGGTCTCATATTCCAGCTGTGAAACAGAAGTGGAAGGTCAACATAGCAATGGTGTTTCGTAGTGGCAAACTGAGCTGATTTCCTGAAATCATTCAGGGCCAGACCTCCGAGTCCGTCAGGATAATTGGTTTTCACATAAATGTGCGGGCCCCACTTTTGTGTGAAATGTACTTCTAGAGTGACACACTGTAACCTCAAAACCCTTGAAGGAAGTACCGCAACCCAGCATAGAGATACCGACTTTACTGTGTAGAATGCAGAGGTAGTGGTTAATCACTTCAGGGGAAGATTTTGAAATATTTCTATAATTAATGAAGTCTCTAACTTGTTTCAGGAAGTTAACTATTTGTTTTTCTCTTAGCCCCACATATTCACAGTACTCTTGTGTTCTCTGCTCTTAACTGCACAAATGAGTGAATGGAAACCAAATTATCTGTGGGTATCAGCATAGCACAGTATATTTTTCAGTAGATTTCCATCTTGTCTTCTATTGACTTCTGTGTCTAAGGCAGTGCAACCTGGCTGAGGCTTTGTCATTGCTCAAAGTATTTGTGACGTCTCTGCTTTGTGATCTCTATACTGTAGGAACTCGAAGTCCAGCTTTACTGCTGCAAAGGCTCTCAGAGGGTCTCATCTTCATTATCAGTCTGTTTTCACAAAAGCTGTAGGAATTTATCTCAGACCTCTGCCAGCTGTCAAATCTAGCAGAAACTAGCCATGGATTGAGTAGAGGAGACTAATTTCAAATTTGGAAGAACCGTTTCACAATCCAGACCTCAAGGAGTTACAGCTTTGTAGGCTCGGGGTGAGTGGGGGGTAATTATGCCTTTATAAAGCTAATCTGGTAACTAGCAGGTTCTGATTCATGCCAGTCCAGATTCTTCCTGTTTCAAGGGTCAGAAGACTAGGGATTCAAGTGGCAGGAGTGGTTCTGGAGGCTTTTATGTACTGGTCTTTACTGGCAAAGCAGACAGCTGCTTTAATTTAGTCCAGCTGTATATGGATCCTAGAAGACTTCAGAGTGGGCATATGGGGAACTACTCCACTCTCCTATAGGTGGAGAAAGGATTAGTGCAGCAAAGGGAACTCTTGCATTAGTACAAGGATTAATGACAGCTGGAGGAACTCTCAGCTGATTAGGACCAGGTTCTGTCGTCTTTGCATTATAACATGGGATATGAGGCTGAAATAAGAACACGGGCTTTTTTCCATGTGTCTGCTAAGGGTTACAGTTAGAAATAGTGCTGGATTGAATGGACTTTGGATTTGTTCTTAATACTCTCTGCTCTTATTATCTCTATATTCCATTGTCTATAAAGTATTCTCAGCATGTTCTTCTTTCAAGAAGAGTATAAATCAGAATGATATGCTAGACAAAGAACTCAACTCAATTTCTCATTCAAATCTATTTTGGTTGTCTGTATTGCCATCTAATAGATTAAATATGCTAAACATAAGCCCCTCATCCTCTTCTTCCCTGAGTGCAGCCTCTCTGCTTCATATGTATGAAATTGTGTGATGCAAGTGAGAACACATGTACTCAGTTCTGGGCTAGGGGTCTAATTCTAGCAAGCCAATTGTCAGGATCAATCACCAGAGCATCTGAGTACCTACTGAGTGCAGGTGTTATTTTAAGTGTGCAATTAACTCCATATCACATTTTTTTCCCTGTAATTTTTTCACCTAGTTTTTTTTTGGACAACAGACATTTAGATAGCCTTATTTGTTTACTTTCACATAGTGTCAGATTGTGTGGATTGAAAGAAAATCTAATCAAGCATGCAGGTATACAAAGAATATAAGATCAATTTGAATGGAGCTTACATAAAGTGAAATATTCATACATAGCACAGAAGGGCTTTAAACTTGCAGCTTTGGAAACAAAACATTCACAGCAGTACTTACTGCTCTCACAATCAGTTGTGCTTGTATAGGTGCTTCTACCCACAGCGTTCCAGTCAGAGTGGGTTCCCACAGCCTCTTGCTGTGTGGTCTGAGGTGCAGGTCTGGGCGTCAGCCCTCCTTCTGCCAACTCTCCCTGTTTACCATAGCTCCTGCTACTGGGCCACTTTACTCTTTCAGTTTTGGCACTTATGGTAGTAAACGTTATGCAGGTGCATACAGTGTCAAGTCCTTTACTCAGGGCAGCACCTCTTGGTGCACAAATGCATATGTGGTTGAAATATTTGTGCCACCGAAGGGCAGAAACCACTTGATACTCAAACCCTACATATCCAAAGCAAAGCCAGTCCACAGCCAGGTATATGCTTAATCCTGATCCAAAGCGATCACATTCTCAGGGTAAGAGATATATAACATAATCTCTGTATGAGAAGTCTCACCCTAAATAGAAATAGTTGATTGTATTAGATGGCATGCAGCTATTGGCATCACAGTCTGCTGTCCAAACAGTCTGGAACCAGCACTAGGAATCCTGTGTAATTGGAGTAGGAGCTCATCAGGAATTGGCATCATAAAGATGAAAGGTCAGTGCTTTAATACACAACTCCCACAAAATTGAATTTTAATTAAGTGCGACAATGTTGAATCCCTCCCTCAGGAGTCCTTTTTCTCCCTTTTTCTTTACAGTAATATATATAGCCCTCCTCTCAGAAAAGAGAATAGCAAAGACAGAGTATAAATATTCTGCCTAGTAAGATTTTTAACTTCAGAGGTTTTCAACAGTGATTAGTATAGCACGTACTAATGTAAATCAAAGTTTTGTTTTAGAAATGAACCATTTATACAGAATGGACAATGGAAAATAGCATTTGTCAATGAGAACATCAGTTTTTAACCTTTTTTTGTGTGTTTCTGTACCAGAGGATCCCAAAAATTGCCCATTAGGGGTTTACATAGCGTGTGTGGTGAATTTAAGTCTATAGACAGTAAGCTTACTTTTCTCAGTTACCGCTGAGAGCCCCTTCAAACAGTTCAGGTTGAAGCTGTTCAGAATGAATAGTTCAGATTGTCCAGGCTGTTGCTGAGTGAGTCATCCAGCCTGTCAAGCTTTCAGTTTGACTAGTTCAGGTTGAGATCAGTCACATGGAAGATCACAGACTGGAAACCACTGATATGGCCACAAGGAATGCACAGTTTACTGAATGTCTTCTTGCAATAAAACTACCATAAATTTGTCTGCATGTCATGTGAAGGAGCACTGTATCACTTACCGTGTTCCGCTTGTTCCAAAGAAGCAAGCAAAATAAACCCATACTTTCTATCTCACAGTCGGGTGTACTACTCACCTCCTAAAGTATTTTATGCACAAGAGGTTGCCTCCTCACCATCACTGAAAAAACAATCCAAAAGCTTCAAGTTGCAGCAGGTCATCGGACAGCTAAAATCTTAATGCCATGGAAGCCTATCAAGTAAGTTCAAATAACCCGCGCAGCCAGCAGAGCTGGCGCTGAACTGGGTAAAGCACCAGACCACTTCTAACAAATAGCTTAATTCCCTCAATGCACATCAGCGTGTCTTCTGCACGAAAACCTGCATGAAGAATTTCAGCCGTTCGGTCCAGCAATTTAGATCAGTTAATCGAACAGAAGTATAATAATGAGCAGAGATACAGAGGATATAGCAAAACTCTGCAAGTACTTGACCAAAAAACTTCACTGAGATAATTAAAGATCATCTGGCATCTATCATGTTACTCAGTTTTGTTGTTCTTATCTGTATTTTGGCATTGATACAGTTGTCTGCATGTTATATGAAGGAGTTTGCCAAAAAAACCCAAACCAAACCAAAAAACCCAAACCAAAGTTATCCTGTGATAAACTGGGCACAGAATAAGTGCAAGCCGTCTGTCCTGAATTTGTGGGGTTTTTAGCACGTTAGTAAGCCTTACTATTTCTCTCTTCTAATAGCATTGCAATATAACCCAAGGATATTTTTTTTCCCCTACTGTGATACCAACTTTTTAACAAGTCTAATAGCTTTCATGGTGCAGTTTCCTCTATGCAGTCAGGGTGGTTTGGGATTTTGCAGCAATATGGAATGGCCTCTTAGAAAAAAAAATAAGTTGCTATCTATGAGGCAGAGATCCCCAGAAGTCATTTATTGCTTTTGTATACAAAAAACTGTCAAACTCTTAATCTCTGATTTTTTTCTTGAACTCTGGTTGCTTAGAGATTTGTAATCTTTCTGTGATTCTCGGGCTCATCTCTGATACTTGTCAGTCTATTATCAGTGAATGAACCTGGGACTGCACCTTAGGAACTGAGTTGGCACCTTTCAACATTATTCTTGCCTCTAAACTTTTCTTCTCTGCAGTCTCCACTTTTGCAATGGTTCTGATCTGCAACAAAATCTGTTTTTTTCTGATCAAGTAGTAAATCAGCCCCTGCAAGTTTTTGCTGCTTTGGTTTTACATAAATATACTTGTTCTGTAAGTCTGGTGAAATATGCTTCAAGGGAATTGGTAAAGTTTACTCTTCCTCATTCATTTCTTGGCTTTGAGCTATAAAGCAGACCTCTTTATTATTGACACATTTATTTTTTGGCTCTTCCTTGTCGTCATAAATTGCATCCTGACCACACGAGCGAAGAGCACGAAGATGACAAATTAGGAAGCTGGCATCAAAGTCCAGTCTAACCACATCCTTTGAGCTTGTCCTCTTACCTCATCTTTTTTTACGGTAGTTGTTTTGGTGCCAAATAATGTTGCTTTGTTGCCAAATATGTGTCATTAATGCACAAGGAGCCTATGGTCATGTAGCCATGTAACCTTTATAGTGGACTGTAATTGAAAACATGGCAGTGGTATGAGGTTTGAAAACAGAGTTTTTTATGTGTTTGGTGTTGGGATTTTTCCTCAGTAGTAAACAGCTTGTAGCCCAAGGAACACGGCAATAAGTCCCATGCCTTTTTATTTTATTTGGGCTTTTGTTTTGTTTTCTGCAAGGGATTAAAAAGACGGAAAAGGAGGAATAAAGCTTTTAGAGATTTTTTTTGTAAGTCAGTAGATGATCAAACTTTAGTTGCTGATTTTTATTCACATGTATTGAATACTTCCCACATAAAATCCTATTTCCAGAAATAATACTCCAGTCGTCTCATAGTACTGAACTGTGGAAGCCCAAGGTCAGATTTTTCACCTAAGTAGTTCTGCTTTCTTATGTTTGTTGGTGTTGCTGGAGGGTATGACTCTGATATCGTAATAGTGAGAGCACAGTAGATGAGTGCTGAGGCTTTGAATCTGATTTCTGTTAGCTGTTGTTTATGCCTTTCATTTCATTTTAAATCCCCCCCAATGGCTGCCATGTTGAAATGAAACTTCCTTTTTTGTTGCTGTCTTTAGTAAATCATGTTTTGTAAGCCATACTATAACACAGTAAATAAATTATGCAATTATATGTTTACTGTGAGAGGGACTATTTGCTTTCATAAATATCAATTGCATTCAATACTGCCTCTCTTTTAAAAACAGAGTAAAATATTTGTGCTGTTATTGAATGTTGTATATCTAACTGGTGACAGGCTTTGTCCTCAAATTAATGGTCATCCCCAGTTGTAATATCTATATGTCATAACAGTGAAAAATTCTAATTAGGATGATCTGTTTGCCAGGAAAAAGTTTAGTGTATCAATTAATCTGTTTTATCAGGGGGAGCATTCCCCACCCCAGCCCCTATCTCCTGATCAGAGCCTGAATGATGAGAAAAACATCACAGATGCATGCTGCATTGGACAAAGAACACATGCATGCATTTAAATCATGTATATCTTACTTTTTACTGATGTAATTGTGAAATATGTTCTTTTTGCATTCATAATTAGGGGGTGGAACAGATGGTGAAGGCTTAGTTTAAAATAATCTGTCATTAAAATAACCTAGCCTACTGGTAATTCTTCACTCTAACTGGAGTTTAGGTCAGGGTAACAGGGTTCTTCGCAGCATTGGAATACACTAGAAAGAATTAGGGGCTTCATGGATGGGATGAAATATGAGGATATTCTCCAGAAGGACACTGTAGTAAGACTCCAGTGAATTAAATTTGCCTGTAGTAGGGATATGCAAAAATGGCTGGGACAAAATTCCTCTGACAAATATAAATCCATTTAGTACGATGCATTATACATTAGTGCGTATTCGGTCAAAGTGGTACAGTGGGCTTCATATCCTGAGAGGAAATAACCTCGGTATTCTACAAATACTGTAAAAAGCGCTTAGTATTTTGGGTTAAAAACCTGTGCTTTACATTTTCTTATTATTCTGATGTCAGGGGATATAAATTCTGATTATTGGCATTATTATTCAGAGGTGCTGTAGCTAGTGACTTCTACATCTGAATCTCACTTCCTTGTGTCTACCACATTGACTCGCTGGTATGTGACAAAGGAAATCTTGTATCAGCCCTGTCTGGCTACTTTAGGACAGTTTTCAGGAACGAAAAATTGGCTCAATAAATCAGATACTTGCATGTCTTTAAAGCGTTTATTTTAGTGTTTCCTCTAAGATTTTATTCTCTAACAGCTTTGAAGAAAGCATATAGATTTCAGCATGGTATTATGATAAATCTTCTCGAGGAGGGGCAAGCATTAACATTTGTGTCGGTTCTTTTTCATCTTAATCCAACCTTGGTTAATAATCAGAAAATTCTACATAGTGAGTAAGAAGATGTAATTAACCCTTTGACCCCAGAATCTTAATTGGCGCCTGTTGAAAACAGTGGGGCAGTAAAAAAAAAAAAATTAAAAAGTAGCCTGTGGTGATTGAAACAGCATAATACATAATGGTTTTCTGAAATCAAAAGTACTGGGGAACTTCAGCTTTAATCACATTTTGCATAAAACCGGTAAGTGTAGGTTTAAACAAGAAGTCGCCGGTCTTCCTTAAATTGGATTGTGTACCAAATTGGCATTTGGGGTCACCCTGACCCTTTTGCAGCTGCCACAATAGATGGGCTTGGACTGAGTTTGTGACAGTCAACTTCATTTATAAAAATAAAAAAGAAATGAACTCAAGAGGATTTTCCTAACAGAAGGCGCTCTACCTTTATATTCATGGCCTCTGCTTGAATGAAAATAGGACATGTTATGAAAAACCAGTTACCTTTTCAGGCCCTATCTCTATATTATAGTTGATAACTGTGGACCATCTGAAACAGGAATCCCATCTGCCTTTGAACTGCAGTGAAACTGTTCAGAAATTCTGGCTGGAAATTACACCGTGGTGCTCATTTTAAAAGAGACATTTGAAAGCTGGTTAAATCCAGTAGCCTTCTTGCATTTATTGTGTCCTTAGTTATACATAGGTAAGATGAATAATATTTCCAGATATTTCTCATTAAAACAAAATTGTTTGTAAATAGGTAGTATACAGTGGTATCACAGACTCTTCTGTGCTATGTCACGTCACCTCTGCTGCGTTGCCTGCCACCTTCTCTGCAGCCTGCTACTCTCTTGGCATGCACAGAGGACGCACGCTTTATGAAAAATTGAAAAATTTCAACACGCATTACTTAAATAATAAATATTCATAAATAATACCTATGAATAACGAATGAGACAGTCCTTCAGAACTACTGTTTGACCTGTATAAGGAACAACAACATTGTCACTGATGTGGTCCATCTCAGCCTTTTCGTACTGCTGGGAGGAGCTGCCTTGTATCGGAAGCTGGCTGCTTCTCCCCCTATTTTTGTTGTCACTTTTCTTAGGTATTAGGACTTGAGCTTAGTACCTGAGGCCTTTGTTCTAATGTCTTTGTATTTTGGGCATGGAAGCTGTTATTTGTTCCATTGGCTATTAATCAGTGTCTTTTTCAAAATAAACTCTCTGATTTTGATTTGTTTAACAAAGTGCTGAATTTGGTCAGTCTTTGTACTCAGGCTTAACTTCAAGGAGATGGGAAAAGAAATGGAGAGAGAAGGACTGATCACATCTTAGTGGTCTCAGTTGGCATAATAAACTAATTTTAGGGCACAGATAGTGACTAATTATGCCAGAAGCCAAAGGAGTTGTGCATGTGCCTGCCTTGGCCCTGCTAGTCCATCAGTTGTGCCTTCTTGGTACCTCCCTCGTAAACCAGGAGGCAAAAGTAAGGAATAGTCTCCCAGAAAGAAAGAAAAGAAAAGGGTAAAGAATTAAAAGTGTTTAACCGAGAGGAGAGAATGAGAGTCAATGGTATGGAAAAGTAGGAAGTGATTAAGATGTCCAGCACTTCTCACTTTAACGCTCTACCCAGTTGCTGATGACTTGCCAAACTTTAGCCATGAAGGCTGAATTTCTTTTGTACAGTTGTGTCGACCAGAGATAGTTTGATGTATTTATATTTTTCCAGCAAAACTGATTTCAGCCAATTCCAAAAAAACACTGAGGAAAGCATTTCTGCCTAATCAGTACTAAAAGCTTTCTTCAAAATTTTGTTTCATTAAGAAGCCTGAATTCCTAAGTAAGTTGATGCATAGAAAAGAAGCAGAAAAGCCATCAGCAACTCAGAGAATTATTTTTTGCTGTTCTTATAAAACACAGAATCACAGAATATTAGGAGT